>NC_143481.1:46935997-47019195 GCF_027475165.1 Benincasa hispida
TTGGGATATCCGCAGTATGTTCTCAAGATTCAGATTATTCAGAACCGCAAGAACAGAATACTAGCCATGTCTCAAACAACTTATATAGACAAAATGTTGTCTAGGTATAAGATGCAGAATTCCAAAAGAGGTCTGTTACCTTACATATATGGAATTCATTTGTCAAAGGATCAATGTCTTAAGACACCTCAAGAGGTTGATGATATGAGACACATTCCCTATGCTTCCGCAGTAGGGAGCCTGATGTATGCAATATTATGTACTAGACCTGACATATGCTATGCAGTAGGGATAGTCAGTAGGTATCAATCTAATCCTGGATATGATCATTAGACTGTCGTTAAAAATATCCTCAAGTATCTTAAAAGAATGAGGAATTACATGCTCGTGTATGGTACTAAGGATTTGATCCTTACTGGATACACTGACTCTGATTTTCAAACTGATAAAGATGCAAGAAAATCTACATCATGATCAGTGTTCATTCTGAATGGAGGAGCAGTAGTGTGGAGAAGTATGAAGCAAAACTGTATTGCGAACTCCATAGTGGAAGCTGAATACATAGCTGCATGTGAAGTAGCAAAGGAAGCAGTATGGTTATGGAAATTCTTGACAGATTTGGAAGTCGTTCCAAATATGCATCTGCCTATCACCCTATATTGTGATAATAGTGGTGTAGTTGCAAATTCAAGAGAACAAAGAAGCCATAAGTGCGGCAAGCATATTGACTGCAAATACCATCTCATCCGGGAGATTGTACATCGTGGAAACGTTGTAGTGACCCAGATATCTTCTGAGCAAAAAATTGTTGATCCTTTTATAAAGGCTCTCACGGCTAAAGTGTTTGAAGGTCACCTACAGAGTCTAGGTCTACGAAGTTTGTAAATTACGACAAGTGGAAGAACTTTTGGGTATATGCCCTAGTTTATTGTATTCATATGTTTATTGTACTCATATGTTTCTCACTTAAATTCAACATTGTGATACTCGACTAGGAGTTCTAGTCTAAGTGGGAGTTTGTTGGATTTTATGTCCTAAAACTCGTAGTTTGTAAATTGATAAACATATTCTATTTTGTTTTTTGATAAAATTGTTATTGAAATTATAAGCTTGAATCCAATAAACTAAGGTCCTGAGGCTCTTTAATGTAGACTTGAACTTTATGTGATGACATAAAACATGGATCAAGTTCGAGTATATAGCCTAAAATGGTCTATAGTATAGGGATAAGATTGGGCACCTTGTTCTGGGGACACTATGGATGCGGCCCACTTTGTAGTTAGTACAAACAATGTGATCCTGAATCGTTCATATAAAGATATGTGAGTGGGGGAATCCTATGTAATGAGTTTGTATAAGACTGGACCACGACTTAGTCACTTTTACTTTATAACACTGTTTACTATTTAAAACTGATTAATTCAAATTTGATGACCTAGGTAACACGATCTCAATCCTGAGCTAACTATGAACTCCAGTTTATTCAGGATTATTCTTAGATCTGCATGGGTGAGAGCAGCTCAACAGTGCTGGCTCCATAAGCCTCCCATTCAGGGGTAAGACTGGGTAAATAGTTGGGGACATAGGGTGCAAGACGGACTTAATTCCTACCCGTCTCTAAGGGTAGTAGATAGGTTGTTCCCTTAAGTGCTGACTTCAGAATAAGAACAAGGGGCCCCACCCTCTCACTAGGCTGAGAAGAATTGGATTTGTTGGTTGAACCACAAATCAATGGTTCTTTAGAGGTTTAGTGGGACTGAAGGAACAAGTGTTCTTGAGGGAAAACGGTATTTTGACCCAGCCAAGACCACGAACAACCTGTGAAAGATTGACTTATTGGTTATGGTTATATCAGATGGAAAGAAACATATCTATAGTGAGGGAGTGCAACTACGGGACTTTAGTGGAATGACCCGTTAGTTAACAAATGTTGATTAATTAGGTTAAAGAGTTTTACCGGTTAATCTCGGATTGTTGAGCCCATGATCTGTAGGTCCATTAGGTCCCCTGCTAGCTCATATGGATGAAACTTAGAACAGTATGTTGGATTAATTCGAATTGTTCGAATTAGGAAAAGGGATTAAAACCGAAAAGTATATGCAATATTGCTATCAATTTTTTGTATGGTGCTCTATATTCAAATGTGATTTGAATTTCGAAAATATGAATGCGAATTCATGTTCGGGAGGTCAAAATTAGTGAAGAGGGTCAAAACTGTAAAAAGTCAAAGGGTTGACTATTCGCTAAAAGTCAAAGTCTGACTTTGACAAAATAGAAAAAGACCTTTTTGCCCTTGACTAGAGTTAGTGGAATTATCCAACATTTTATTGGATAATCCCACTAACTTAAGTGGACTATGTGTAAACATTATAGAATGACACATAGCCCACTTTGGTTTAGTGTTTTGTGAGGTGTTGAATTTTGGTGAGTTTTTACATGCATTAGATGCATGTAATAGTTTAATAAAAAGAGATTTTTGAAATCTTTTTCTCTTCTTCTTGAAAAAAAAGTTTCTATTTTTGGTTTCCAATAATTCTCACCAAAATTTCTCCTTTCTTTCACACATTAACCTTGAACCACCATTTCTTCCTCTTTTCATTCCTTCATTCACTGGGTTCCACAACCTGGTTCTGAGTCCAGAGAACAGTGGGTAAACTCTAGTGGTGGTCCGAAAGAGTTCGGGTTGAGATTCAGCAAGGAAAAGTATTTTTCGGGAGCTACAAAGATTGTACACTATTTCCTTTTAATTTACTGTTTTTCCTATATTTGCATGCTTTTTTCCTTTTAATTAGAAGCAATTAGAGTGTAATTAGATCCTTATTCTGCTGTGTATATCTCATGTTCCATCAGAACTGTGATCTTATGTCTATGTGATCCAAGTTTTAAACACTTTAAAACCATGAATTAAACCGAAGTGAGCATGCATGTCTTTCTTATTTCTTCTAGTTCTAATTTCTCTTTAACTTTTAAAAAGAAACAACTAAAAAACCATTACGCACAACGAGGTGTTTATAACGCTTATAAAGCAACCTATGTGTCATGCTTCATGCAATATCCGGTAATTTCTTTAGCTCGCTTGCAATCAGGCCCATCAGTAATTCTAGGTTCCGGATGGACGTAGCCTGACTTTGAAGCATAGTTTCATTTTTCTCTATATACAGCATCAACAGGCTCTCCAAGGAAGATTATTGTAGTAGTTGCAAGCTACTGGCTTGATTGCTTGTCTGGCCGTTATTGCGCTGAAAGAATCTAGGTGGCCCTTCTTTCTGCGCCACAGATTGGTAATTCTGCTGCTGATTCTTCCATGCAAAATGGATTATTTTTCACTAAGTAAATAGATTGTGTATTTTGTGGGCATTCTTCCATTGCGTGCCCATCACCACAAGTCGCACACCTTGCAATATTTTGACTAATTGTATTTACTTGCCCATTTTGCGGTGTTGGGCTGCTGATCGTAATTCCCTGAATTAAGTTCATCATTGCCGTCATCTGATTCTGTAGTGAAGAAATAGCACCATTACTTGCGTCGTTATCCTTGATTCTCAGTCTCTGATCACTCTCTCTCCAATCCTCGTGGTTTTTAGAGATGCGATCCAAGATGTTCTTAGCCTCATCATACGTTTTTTCAAGCAGACCACCAGCGGCTGTCGCATTTACAACGGTCTGCGAAGCGGGATTTAAACCATGATAAAAGATTTCCATCTGGAGGCAGTCTAACAACCCATTGTGTGGACAGTCCCGGACCAACCTCTTAAACCTCGCCCGGGTATCGCTGAGCGATTCGTCTATGTCTGGTTCAAAATTGGTTATGAGTTTCTTTCGTCTAGCGTTCTCAATAGGTGAAAAATATTTCTTCATAAACTTCTCTACGACTTGTTCCCATGAACTGATCTCTCCCAGTTCGAGGGAATACGCCCATTTTCTTGCCTGATCACTAAGAGAAAATGGAAACAAAGTTAGTCGAACTTCTTCGACAGAGATGTTCGGGAACACAGAAGTATTGCAGATTTCTAAAAAGCTTCAGAGGTGGGCGTGTAGGTCCTCGCCATGCCGTCCTCCGAATTGTCCTACATTTTGGATCATCTGCAGCATCACCGGTTTAATTTCGAATCTGCTTCCATCAAGGGCAGGCCTCATGATTCCTGGAGAGAAATCATAGAGGTTTGGCGATGCATAGTCTAATAGGTCTATTGCGATCGTTAGCCAGAAGGATTGGATTCACATGGCGTTGTTTTTATTTGGTGCTTCGTTTTCAGGCTGCTCTGCCATATCTTCTTTATCTGATTGTAGTTATTGGCGGTCTCTTAATCTCCTTCTAAACGTCCTCTCAATCTTCGGGTCGTAATTCGCTAGAGATTAAAATGCGGCGGATTTGAGAAAAGTCTGATTGTATGATAGATGTACTAAGTATGCGGATGAACGAGTTGAGATGATCTTTAGCTAGCATTACTTGGGAATGCATCAGACTATGCGATCATGCAACACTTATGCACAACAAGCCATTTTCCAATGCGAATGTGGTGCTCCTAAGTCTAGAACACATGTGTTGAATGCAAAAGTATCCATAGAGCTTATTCCTAAGTCTCTACTCTTTTCCTATGCGATGATGCAAGGTGCACAAAGGCAAGGTGACCGCACACAATCATATCCTATCTCTAGGATGCATGTGATGCGTTAATAGTGAACAGTGCTTATTCTTAAGCTCCTATCTCTTGATTATGCTTTCTAATCTGACTCTCTCAAGCCTAGATTCTAACTTGACTTTTCCAAGCCTAGATCATGTCCTTAGACTACCCTCCCAAGTATCTCTAATAGACGAATGAAGCATATATAATACAAGATAATCACATAGAATGAAGATTTCCAGTTGTGTTATCTAAATGCTTCTCAACCCATTCAATTGATTTAGTTACTCGTGCGTGATAAATAGAGAGTGAACAGATATAGAGAAGTAAATTCAATTTCTTTAAAAGAGTTTGAATACACAATAACAATGGAAGATAAAGGTAGAGAGCCTGGTAGCAATCCCTTGCTGTCCAAGGCTTTTACACTGTAACTCTATTCGGTTCAAAAGATATTGCTGCTTCTGCAGAAGTTGGCCCTCTCTCTAATCTTGAAGCTTCCGACACTCTCCCAAGCTCAACGAAACGATCTATCGGCATAACTTCCTTCTCTCACTTCCGCCTTAAAATAAAAGAAAATCTAAGAACAAGGCTAAACTATCTAAGGAAAAATTCTCTAACTCTCCGAACTTTTGAACCCCTTTTCTGAAGGATGCCTTTGGTATTTATAGAGCTCTGAGTGAAACGCGGCTTCTCTATTATGATTGCACAGATGGGATGGCTTTATTTCCCTGACTGATGCACCGAATATTTTTTACCAAAAAGTTGAATGTACTTGATATCGTTAGCGGCTGTCAACTTAATTCGGATTTGACTGTCATCAGCTTTCTGTCCCATCTTGATTAATTATGCCTTTCACCCAGATGCACCCACTAAGTTGTGCCGGCTCTTTGCACCAATCCTTCTTGAGTAGATGTTTGCGAACACAAATCACCACAAAGCCTTGCGGTAATGCTGCGCTTGTCCATTGATTTCTTGTGATCGCTCTTTTCGCCTTGCGTCAACGCATATTCTGCATAAAAATACAACAATAAACGGTTTTTTATGTGAATGAACGCATGCGACCATAATATTATGAATTAGATGCTTTTTGGATGCAATCTAACATGTTTTATCAACGCAAGCCAGCATTGTTTAAGAAGTTAGCACTATAATAACATGCATTTTTGCCCGTTATCACACCCCAAAATTTAAACAATACTTATCTTCAAGCATAAGCTAAAGATTTCCTTTAGTAAGTCGACCACAAATCTCTTCTCCTAGATTTCTCCAGGATACTTCCTTCAAATCCTATACACCAAAATTTCCTTAAGTCTTATACAAGTCTCCGCTTAAAATATTTCTAAGACCTAGGGACCGCAAGCTTAACCTTCAAAAGGACTTTACTAAATACTAGGACATCGCATGATTTATTTCAAAAAGAAAACTTTTCCACCGGGGTGTTAAATGATTTTATCCTTGCATATTTCTTGACATTATTATTTTTTTTTATGACCTTGTGCTGATCCAAGTGCCTTGCCTTCGTTTTGGCTTGCCTGCACGTGTGTCATGCAGACATCCAACTACAAGCAATGCGCTCTTTCTCAAACTAAACTCATACCTACTTGGCAATGGAGTTGCGGTCATTTATTTATACGTTGATCTTGGCAACTTACTTTCGTTTTGGCTTGCCCCACGTGTGTCATGCAGATATCCAACTACGGGTAAGTGTCTTTCACAACTTAACTCTTATCAACATGGGTTTCCCTATTGCATTGACAACAGAGTTATTATTCAAAATTTTCCTCTTTTTTTTTATTTATAGAATAGCAAGGTCGAAAATAAATACCTCACCCCCCAAATTTAAAATGCGGCAATATCCTTATTGCCAAAAGATTGAAAGAAGTCATGTGATGTTCTTAGAAAACTTTGTAAAGAGAGTTTGAAATAAAGTTAGCAGACCCCTAACTTCTAGAAATATTTCATGAGTTGACTGTCTTAAAATTAAGTTGACTTGAGTATATACGAAAAAAATAGAAATATGTGTCTCATCATTGAAATCATAATTGGCAAAGAGACAACATGTGGTAACTTACTAAATTTATCCATGTCAAATGATTGTGGTAATCAAAGAGGATGCGGTGATAAAACTTTTAAAACTAAAATGCGATGTGATAGTGCAAAATTTGAAATAAGGTGAAGGAAGAATACAACCCTCAAATTTGCGTTGCCACCTGCATTGTGAATTGATGCATCCTTCTTTGCGGCGATCTATCTTCTTTGGATTGCGGTGATGGAATAAGATAAGTTGTTTCTTCGTGTAACACCTCCACAATCTTGTGCCTCGATTGTTGCAAGAAAAACAGTGAGAGAGTCAAATAATTTTAAACAAAACAACATTCTTTACCTCAATCTCCCCTTTTCTTTCTTTTTTTTTTTTTTAGAGAATGAAGTAATGAGTAAAAATGCAGATAGATAAATGATGATTAAAGTTTCAAAGAAATGAGAGTTCAAGAACCAAACAAAGAATACTCTAGAAGACTTGCGCCCCAAATGATGTTGCTTGCCAGTGCAAAGGCCACTCCATTTTTTTTCTATTCTGTGTTTTTCAAGTCTACAGAGGTCTTTTCTTGCTGAAAATCACCCCCGCAATATGCCTTAACTCGCTGCCCATTAACCTTAAACATACGACTCCCATCTTCAGTAATCAGCTCCACCGCACCATGTTGGAATATTTCTTTAATGATGAAGGGTCCATACCAGTACGATTTTAGCTTGGCAGGAAAGAGCCGTAGCCGTGAATTGAAGAGCCAGACCTTTTGTCCCACATAGAGATTTTTACTGCATATGTGTTTGTCGTGTCAGCGCGTTGCGCGCTCCTTATACATCTTTGCATTTTCATATACACTCATTCTCCATTCCTCCATTTCTACCAGTTGAAGTTTTCGTGTTTCTCCTGCTTTCTCCAAGTCAAAGTTTAGCATCTTCACCGCCCACATTGATTTGTATTCCAGCTCCAGAGGCAAATGACATGCCTTACCAATACGAGGACATACTTATGGGTGTTTTAAATGCAGTGCGGTATGCCCACAACGCATCATCGAGCTTTGTTGCCCAATCCTTCCATGAAGGCCTTACTACTTTCAGCTCGATTTCTCGATTGGACACCTCGGCTTGACCATTCGTCTGCGGATGGTATGCGGTGGCCACTTTGTGGAGAATGTTGTATTTTCGCAGCAACTCCTTGACAATATGATTGACAAAGTGAGACCCTTCATCACTTATTATGGCACGTGGAGTGCCAAAACGAGTGAAAATGTTTTTCTTCAGGAATTGAGAGACTACTGCCGCATCGCTTGCGGCGCATGCCACTGTCTCTACCCACTTGGATACATAGTCAACGACTAACAAAATATAATTTTTACCATTCAATGGAGGGAATGGTCCCATGAAGCCAATACCCCATACGTCGAACAACTCAAGCTCCAAGATGATGTTCATCGGCATTGCATGTTTCCATGAAATGTTACCAGTGCGTTGGCACCGATCACACTTCATCATGTAGTCAGCTGCGTCCTTAAACAACGTTGGCCAAAAGAATCCACTCTGTAAAACCTTGGCTGCGGTGTGCTGCCCTCCAAAGTGCCCACCATATGGTGAGTCATGACATTGCGATAATATGTGTTGTTGAGCAGAATTTTGTACGCATAGTCGAAGAATCTAGTCTCCCTCCTTTTTATACAGATTCGGCTCATCCCAATAATAATATCTGTATTCATGTTTGAGTTTCCTCTGTTGGTGTAGGTATAATCTTCAGGAAATTTCTCGCAAACTAGATAGTTGACTATGTCAACGTACCACGGTAATTCTTCAATATGGAACAGTTGCTCATCGGGGAACACTGCGCTCACTTCTAACTCGTTGCGGTCAAACTCATGTTTTCCAATTTGGACAAGTGATCCGTAACTTGGTTCCCCATCCCCTTTCGATCAATTATCTCTATGTCAAATTCTTGGAGGAGGAGAACCCATCTGATCAACCTTGGCTTCGCATCCTTTTTTGTCATTAAATACTTTATTGCCGATTGACCAGTATGCATGAGTACCTTTGTTCCCAATAGATATGCTCTAAATTTTTCCAACGCAAAAATTATCGCAAGTAACTCTTTCTCTGTGGTGGTGTAATTGGTCTCAGCAGGATTTAATGTTTTACTCGCATATGCGATGGGATGTAAGATTGTTTTTCTCTTTTGTGCCAAAGCTACTCCTATCGCATACCCGCTTGCATCGCACATTAATTAAAAAGGAAGTTTCCAATTTGGTGAAATTAACACGGGTGCGGTAGTCAGTGCATTCTTCAAAACTCAGAATGCGTTGAGGCAATTGTTGTCCAAATCAAATTTTCTATCAGCCTCCAACAACATACTCAGTCGTCGTGCTATTTTCGAAAAGTCTTTGACAAAGCGTCTATAGAATCTAGCATGCCCCAAGAAACTTCGTACAGCCTTCACGCTTGTTGGAGGTGGAAGCTTTTCAATTGCTTCTATTTTTGCTTTGACCACCTCCAACCCGTCCCGGGAAACCTTGTGCCCCAACACGATGCCCTCCTTTACTAGAAAATGGCATTTTTCCCAATTAAGAACCAGATTCGTCTCTTCGCATCTCTTCAGTATCTTCTCCAGGTTGGCTAGACAAACTTCATTGGTGTGCCCATAGACAGAGAAGTCATCCATGAAGATTTCAATAGAGTCCTCAAGATAGTCTGAAAAGATGGTCATCATGCACCGTTGGAACGTGCTTGGCACATTGCAGATGCCGAACGACATACGGCGAAAAGCAAAGGTCCCATATAGGCAGTGAGTGTGGTCTTGTCCTGGTCTTCTAGAGCAATCATAATCTGGTTGTACCCGGCATAGCCATCCAGAAAGCAGTAAAAGTCATTTCCAGCTAGACAATCTAGCATCTGGTCAATGAACAATAGAGGGAAATGATCTTTCTTTGTGACCACATTCAGCTTGCAGTAGTCCATGCAAATGCGCCACCCAGTGACGGTCCTTTGCGGTATTAGTTCATTATTTTCATTCGGGACTACCGTCATACCACCCTTTTTAGGCACACACTTCACGGGGCTGACCCACGTGCTATTTACTATCGGATAAATAATGCCCGCATCTAACCATTTAATGATCTCACTTTTAACGACCACTTTCATCATAGGGTTGACTCTGCGTTGATGTTCGATCATTGCCTTGTGGTTCTCTTCAAGACGAATTTGATGCATACAGTAGGTTGGGCTAATTCCTCGAATGTCGGCGAGCGTCCAGCCAATTTCTCGCACATGTTTCCTCAGAATGCTCATCAACGCATTCTCCTGGCCTTCGTTAAGTTCCAAGGATATTATTACTGGCAGCTTCTCATTCTGCCCCAAAAATGCATACTTTAAATGGTTCGGCAGGGTCTTTAATTCCTTTGTTGGGGGTTCTATTAGGGACGGTTGCATTGTTTTTCTTTCTTCTTTTTCTGTTGGCTCTTCTTCTTGTTTTGCGATCATCTCTTCTTCTTTGCTTGTTTTTGTTATGATCGCATTACAGGCAGCAATGGATGCGCTTGCATCCTTTTCTTCATTTTCTTCGTCAAGCTTTTCTTCTTCAATCAAATTCTGGTCATCGTCTGAGTCATGCAGGTCTTCTTCATCAGGAAACTTCATGGCACAGATGATGTTGAACTTGAGCTTCTGTCCATTTATGCTCAAAGTGATCTCCCCTTTATGCACATCAATCTGGGCACGATCTGTTGATAAAAATGGTCGCACCAGAATGATGGGCACATCTTTGTTGGCCTTGTAATCCAAGATGATGAAGTCGGCTGGTAGAATAAATTTGTCAATGGTAATCAACACGTCCTTCACCTTCCCTTCTGGATGCACCAGAGATCTATCTGCAAGTTGGAGAGTCACGATCGTGGGTGCAAGTTGCCTCACATTCATATGCTTAAAGATCGACAGAGACATCAAATTGATGCTGGCTCCAACGTCAGACAATGCCTACCCGATGTACACTCCTCCTATGGAGCAAGGTATAGTAAAGCTCCCAGGATCACTCATCTTCGGTGGAATTATTGATTTCGAACTTTGTGTTAAAGCCACCGTGGCAAAATTACCAGTGCCCCTCCTCTTGGCTATTATATCCTTCAGAAACTTGGCGTATGCAGGCATTTCCTCAATCGCTTCACTGAATGGAATATTGATATGTAATTGTTTTAACATAGACAGGAAACGTTGGTACTATACCTCTTCATTCTTTTTCTTTCTAAGTCTCTGCGGGAAAGGTGGTAACTGCACTCTCACGGTCCCCTTCTCTTTTGACTTTGATGTTGACGCAACTTCTAGCTCTATTGCTTCTTTTTCTCCTTCTTCTTTGTGGGTCACCACAATTTCAGGTTCTGCCGCAATGGGAGCAATCTAGCCAGGCTCCTTTCTTTCTCCCTCCATAGTTTTTCCACGTCACAATGTCACGACTTGACATTGCTCTTTACCTGATCCCCCCGGGTTGCGTGGGAGTTCTGTTGAACTCGCCAGAGCCCCTTATGGTCTGTTCTTTAGCTCGCTTGCAATTTGGCCCATCTGTAATTCTAAGTTCTAGATGGACGTATCCTAACTTTGAAGCTTAGTTTCGTTTTTCTCTATATACTGCTTCAACAGGCTCTCCAAGGAAGATGATTGCGGTGGTTGCAAGCTACTAGCTTGATTGCTTATCTGACAATTATTCAGCAGAAAGAATCTAGTTGGCCCTTCTTTCTACGCCACAGATTGGAAATTCTGCTGCTGATTATTCCATGCAAAATTAGGGTGGTTTTCCACTCGGGGATGTAAGTATTCGAAAATGGATTATTTTTCACAAAGTAAATAGGGGGATGTAAGTATTCGAAAATGGATTATTTTTCACAAAGTAAATAGATTGTGGATTCTATGGGCATTCTTCCATTGTGTGCCTATCACTGTAAGTAGCACACCTTGTGGTGTTTTGACTAATTACGTTTACTTGCCCATTTTGCGGTGTTGGGCTGCTGATCACAATTCCTTGAATTAAGTTCATCATTGCGATCATCTGATTCTGTAGTGAAGCAATATCACAATTACTTGTGTCGTTATCCTTGATTCTCAGTCTCTGATCACTCTCTCTCCAATTCTCATGGTTTTTAAAGATGCAATCCAAGATGTTCTTAGCCTCATCATACGTTTTTTCAAGCAGACCACCAGCGGCTGCCGCATTGGCAGCGGTCTACGAAGCGGGATTTAAACCATGATAAAAGATTTCCATCTGGAGGCAATCTGGCAACCCATTGTATGGACAGTCTCAGACCAACCTCTTAAACCTCGCCCATACATCGTTGAGCAATTCGTCCATGTCTTGTTCAAAATTGGTTATGAGTTTCCTTCGTCTAGCATTCTCAGTAGGTGGAAAATATTTCTTCATAAACTTCTCTACGACCTGTTCTCATGAATGGATCTCTCCGGTTCGAGGGAATACACCCATTTTCTTGCCTGATTACAAAGAGAAAATGGAAACAAACTTAGTCGAACTTCTTCGGCAGAGTAGTTCGGGAACACAAAAGTATTGCAGATTTCTATAAAGATTCGGAGGTGAGCGTGCAGGTCCTCGCCACGCCGTCCTCCGAATTGTCCTACAATCTGGATCACCTGTAGCATCACTGGTTTCATGTCGAATCTACTTCCATCGAGGGCAGGTCTCATAATTTCTAGAGAGAAATCATAGAGGTTTGGTGATGATAGTCTTAATAAGTCTATTGCGTTCATTAGCAAGAAGGATTAGATTTGCCATGACGTTGTTTTCGTTTGGTGCTCCATTTCCAGGCTGCTTCACCATATATTCTTTATCTGACTGTTGTTGTTGGCGGTCTCTTAATCTCCATCTAAACGTCATCTCAATCTCCTTGTCGTAATTCACTAGAGATTGAAAGTCAGCAAAGAAATCGAAAAAATTACCATTAGCACACTATTTTGCCGAAGTTCCCGGCAACGGTGCCAAAAACTTGATGCGTTATTTTATGAGGTGGAATTTTGGGGGAAATGCAGTAATGTAATTGCATTGAGCACTCAAGTTTTCTCAGTGAAATCCAAGTGTAAACCCCATTGAGTTCCTGGTAAGTCCAGGGTCGAACTCAGGGACTTGGGAAAACAGGTTGCGGTGGTAATTTTTAGAAAGCTTTGTGGTAACCGGTAACACAAATAGTAGTTTGGTTTTGTTGATTGCGGTAATGAAAAATAAAAAAAATGCGGCAGATTTGAGAAAAGTCTGATTGTGTGATAGATGCACTGAGTATGCGGATGAACGGGTTGAGAAGATCTTTAGCTAGCATTACTTAGAAATGCATCAAACTATGCGATCATGCTACACCCATGCACTACAAGCCATTTTCCAATGCGAATGAGGTGCTCCTAAGTCTAGGACGCATGTATTGAATGCAAAAGTGTCCATAGAGCCTATTCCTAAGTCTCTACTATTTTCCTATGCGATGATGCAAGGTGCATGATAACTTGTAGAAATATAAGTTATTTATGCCACCTTATCTAGATATTGTAGCCAAAAGTTAGTAATTATGCACCAATTGTATGAAAATTAGCCTAGTATTGCAATAATTATAAATGTTTGCGATTACACCCACTAACACCAAAAAGATGGAAGACAAGTCGAACTTTACTCTGTTTTGCAGGAGGCCAAGTCACCGCTTGGGCTCAAGGCTCATGATAGACTAATCAACGCATCTCTGTCACATTTCGCCCGTCAATCAACAATGAAGAGACGATTACAGCAATGACGATGCAATGCGATAGTCGATCCAAGAGATGTGCTTCAACCGCATGCGGTAATAAAAACAAACACTGCATGCGAAAATATGATCGAAAAATGCAGCTGAGCAACGCAAGAGCAGAGGATTGAGACACGTATACAACTAACAGTTATGCAGAATTGACGGTCTGATTACATAACAGAAGGAATAAAATCCCTCCATCTTTGGAATTACCAAAACTATGAGTGGGGACCACAAGGCCAGAGTTAAAGATCTGTACCTATAAATACCCCATTGATTTTAGAGAAAAGACATGCTACTTGATACGGGGGCTAAGTGCTGCTAGATTGTAGAGAAAAGGCTAAGCTGAGTGCTTAAGAGAAGAAATCCAGGAAGAAGACGAGATAAGGCCAATAGGTGAATCTCAGATTCAACCTGCCAAACTCCCGATCGGAAGCTCTGTGAAAAAGATCCCTGCTACCGGTAGAGAAAGCCTGAGAGGGAAGCTCTTCCCACCATCAAATCCATCTTATCTGGTAAGCAGATCTTCATTAAATCTGTGTCAAGACATTGACACTTTTTTGTATCTGTTCTATCTCTCTTTCATTGTGTATTTCATGTTTTCTTTATCTCTTCATTCACACACCATGTATCAAACGCTTGGTATAAATATTAAATGTTTCAATAAATTCCATTTACGATTCTCTGTCTATTTCCGTTCACCCACCAATCACTTTCTCCATGATGTCTCTTAACCCCCTAATGAGCAATATGAATCACTAGGAACTTAATATGTATTAAAGATATAAAATATGTTTAGCTAAAGCATACTAGACGACATCTTCACCTGTGAGAGCAGAAGTGAAGGTGTCATTCTGATCTATCGAGAGAAGGTCAGGAAAATGCGTTAACTAAAGTGGGAAGTACTTCCAGACATGGAAGCAACCTTGTATTCATTACGATAGTCTCTTTTTCACCACAGACATGTGGGAGCGCGGTTGATCACTGAGAAGTGTACGCCAAGAGAAGAGCGGAACAGTATTTGTATCTTCAGTCCAATTAAGAACTTGTGTTGTTTATATTATTTGTCTTTCTCTTTCTATTTTGTTCATAAGACTTGTCGCCGCATCCCATGTCTTTGCATAACTTTCACAACTAGCTTTCATCCCAGCATCTTGTACATGAAGTCTTTATCTTGTATCATCTAGCTTAGGTTTACTGTAGTTTTATGTTTTTATCGTATCTTTACTGCTTTCCTTTATTTTATTGCAATTTATATACTTATACAAACTCATTTTTAAAGATTGAAAACTTGGTTGCATATATCATGAACGTACCACAATAACCTAAACCAGTCCCCGTGTTCGACCTCAGATCACACCGAGAAACTTGCGGTGGAATTACACTTGGTTCCATCGTAAGGAAACTTGTGACAACGCATGGCATACTACATGAACATCCATAATTAACGCATAACTAGAAGTAGTACCGCATCATTATGAGCAATTTATATCATCAATCCAAACATGTTACAAGTTTATGGCTCCTCTGTCGGAGACATGGTTAATGATTTATTGTTTGAGTGTGTTTTGGTATTTTGCAGGACAGATCTCATTGTATTAACCGTTCAACGTGGAGAGCAGCCTGATGGTTTATGAGTCTTGGTGCTGAATCAGAATTCGTAGCTGACCCTGAGATCGAGCAAACTTTCCATGCAAGGAAACGTCAGAACAAAATTCGGCGAAAGAAAGCAGCCAACATGGTGAACAATAACGATAACGCGGTGCCAGTGGTAAACCAAGGGGCTATTCGACCAGCTCAGGATCCTATCTTCCTGGCGCCCGATCGCAACATCCCAATGCATAATTATGCAGCACCCAACCTGTATTATTTTTCGCCTGGAATCTTGAGGCTGACTGTGGAGGAGAATGCGCGCTTTGAGATCAAGTCGGTCATGTTACAGATGATTCAAAACGCCGAGCAGTTTGGGGGTCTGCAAGGTGAAGACCCACATGCCCACCTAACCAGTTTTGTGGAGATGTGCGGTAATTTCTCCCTACCTAGCGTCACCCCAGAAAATATAAGATTGTATCTATTCCCTTACACCTTAAGGGACGAGGCTAAGAGGTGGGCTTATTCACTGGAGCCCAACGAGATCACTTTATGGGAGCAGTTGATGGAGCGGTTCATGAAGAAGTTCTTCCTACCTGCCGTCAACGCAAGAAGACGAAAGGATGTGTTAAACTTTAAACAGAAGGAGAATGAGACCCTGAGCACCGCCTGGACATGATTCAGAAGATTGGTGAAAAATTGCCTGCATATCGGGATTCCCGATTGTGTCTTGATGGAAACATTCTATAATGGCCTGAACAGAGCAACGCAGGCTGTTGCTGATGCCTCCACGGCAGGAGGTTTTATGGACAAGACATACACAGAGGACAAAGTCATCCTCGACCGCATCTCGCGGAATATGGATGACTGGATAGATTATGGACATGGAGGCCGAGGTGCCGATAGAAGGAAAACTAAAACAGCCATTGTCTCTGCGGAGACAATGACCACGTTGGGCACCCAGATGGCCACGGTGACCTCGATCCTCCAATCAATGGCAATTAATCAAGAAGCCATTGGTCCACAATCTGTGCAACCCGCGGCGCCGACTCAAGTGGCCGTAATCAGTTGTGTCAAATGTAGAGGGGCTGACGGAGCTGATTGATGCCTATTGAATCTTCAGCAAGTGTGTGCTATCCAGAACAACCTCTTCAGCAACACCAACAATCCGGACTGGAGGAACCATCCTAACTAGGGGGGCCAATGAACTATCAAGGGGTAGTAGAGGAAATCCTCCGTTTCACCACAATCAGGGGCAATGAAGACCGCATAACCAGCAACCATCATCATCATCTAACACCTCAGGAGGCTCGCTAGAGACGCTGCTAAAGCAATATATGGATAAGAATGATGCAGTGATGCAAGCACAAGCGTCCTCTATAAGGAATCTAGAGATCCAAGTGGGCCATGCTGGCCTCTAAGCTAAGAAGTCGAACACCTGGAACACTGCCCAGCAATTCAAAAGCCCCGGGATCTACAGGGAAGGAGCAATGTCCCTAAAGACATTGAGTAGGCAAGCCTGACCGCCAACGGAGATGTGGATTGCGATTACCAAAGACAACGTAATTTTCAGTCCATATCTCAATACTATGTTTAAAATTGCTTTATTGAATTCTTGTCTCTTTAAATTCTGAATTCTGTCTTAAATGCTTCATTTAATTCAAATTTTGACTTTATGAATGTATTTCTCCATTTACTTCAATGCATTTAATTGGGTCCTGTCTTTAATTCTTTGACTTTTTGTAATCATTATGTGTGCTTTAAATTGTCAATGGTTTAGTAATAAAGGAAAATGTATCGCCGCAAGTCTCGGCACTTGCGCTGATGAAAAATGTAAAATAAAAATAATAAAACAATTAACAACAAGAAAGCAAGACGACAATGGACGCATCCCAAACCAAGTAGAAATGCCTTGTGTTCACCTAACTCAACTGTGTTGAGTTGAGGGGTGTGTTGCGCTCGCATGTGTCCTTTGCCCGTCCTTAGCGAAATGCACTATGTTGAGGTATCCTCTAGAAATGCGTTGGTTAAGGGGTGTGTTGCGGGGATATATGCGTTGTTGCCCGTCCTCTACAAAGACATAGTTGCATTAGTGAACACAATGCGTTATGCTTTATCATGCGTCAATTCAAATAAAATATTAAAGAGAAATTCGTTTGGCAATGTGGGAAGAAGTCCAATCGATTCGTATCCTCAAGAAATTATGACTTGGCAGACGAAAAGACACTTTATCTGAAAATCCATAAATGAGGGAGGTGGAACGACGTGCCTGTTGAGACACATATAACTATGAGTGGGGACCACAAGGTCGGAGTCAAAGATCTGCACCTATAAATACCCCATTGATTTTAGAGAAAAGACATGTTACTTGATACGGGGGCTAAGTGCTGTTAGATTGTAGAGAAAAGGTTGAGCTGAGTGCTTAAGAGAAGAAATCTGAGAAGAAGAAAAGATAAGGCCGAGAGGTGAATCTCAGATCCAACCTGCCAAACTTTCGATCGAAAGCCCTGTGCAAAAATCCCTGCTACTGGTAGAGCAAGCCTGAGAGGGAAGCTCTTCCTACTATCAAATCCATCCTTTCCGGAAAGTAGATCTTCATTAAATCTGTGCCAAGACATTCGCACTTGTTTGTATCTGTTCTATCTCTCTTTCATTGTGTATTTCATGTTTTCTTTATCTCTTCATTCACACACCATGTATCGAACACTTAGTAGAAATATTAAATGTTTCGATAAATTCCATTTACCATTCTCTGTCTATTTCTGTTCACCCACCAATCACTTTCTCCATGATGTCTCTTAACCCCCTAATGAGCAATATGAATCACTAAGAACTTAATTTGTATTAAAGATATAAAATACGTTTAGCTAAAGCATGCTAGATGGCATCTTCACCTGTGAGAGTAGAAGTGAAGGTATCATTCTGATCTATCGAGAGAAGGTCAGGAGAATGCGTTAACTAAAGCGAGAAGTACTTCCAGACATGGAAGCAACCTTGTGTTCATTACGTTAGTCTCTGTTTCACCACAGACATGTAGGAGCGCGGCCGATCACTGCGAGGTGTATGCCAAGAGAAGAGCGGAGCAGTATTTGTACCTTCAATCCAATTAAGAACTTGCATTTTTTTTTATTATTTGTCTTTCTTTTTCTATTCTGTTCATAACACTTGTTGCCGCATCCCATGTCTTTGCATAACTTTCACAGCCAACCTTAATCCCAGCATCTTGTACATGAAGTCTGTATCTTGTATCATCTAGCTTAGGTTTACTGTAGTTTTATGTTTTTATCGCATCTTTACTGCTTTCCTTTATTTTATTGTAATTTATATACTTATACAAACTTATTTTTAAAGATTGAAAACTCGGTCGCATATATTATGAACGCACCACAATAACCTAAACCAGTCCCCGTGTTCGACCTTGAATCACACCAAGAAACTTGCGGTGGAATTACACTTAGTTCCATCGTAAGGAAACTTGTGACAACGCATGGCATACTACATGAACATCCATAATTAATGCATAACTAGAAGTAGTATCGCATCATTGTGAGCAATTTATATCATCAATCCAAACCCGTTACAGTGCACAAAGGCAAGGTGACCGCACACAATCATATCCTATCTCTAGGATGCATGTGATGCATTAATAGCGAACGGTGCTTATTCCTAAGCTCCTATCTCTTTTTTATGCGTTCTAATCTGACTCTTCCAAGCCTAGATTCTAACCTGACGTTTCCAAGCCTAGATCCTGTTCTTAGACTACCCTCCCGAGTATCGCTAATGGACGAATGAAGCATACATAATACATGATAATCGCATAGAATGAAGATCCCCAGTTGTGCTAGCTAAATGCTGCTCAACCCATTCAATAGATTTAGCTACTCATGCGTGATAAACAGAGAGTGAACAGATAAGTAAATTCCATTTCTTTAAAACAGTTTGACTACACAATAATAATGGAAGATAAAGGAAGAGAGCCTGGTAGCAATCCCTTGTTGCCCAAGGCTTTTACACTGCAACTCTATTCGGTTCAAAAGATATTCTTGCTTCTGTAGGAGTTGGCCCTCTCTCTGGTCTTGAAGCTTCTGGCACTCTCCCGAGCTCACCGGAACGATCTATCGGCACAACTTCCTTCTCTTACTTCCACCTTAAAATAAAAGAAAATCTAAGAAGAAGGCTAAACTATCTAAGGAAAAAATCTCTAATTCTCCGAATTTTTGAACCCCTTTTCTGAAGGATGTCTTTGGTATTTATAGAGTTTCGGGTGAAAGGCGGCTTCTCTCTTATGATTTCATAGATGGTATGGCTTTAATTCCCTGACTGATGCGCCGAATATTTGTCATCGAAAAGCTGAATGTATTTGTTATCGTTAGCGGCTATCCACTTAATTCGGATTCGACCTTCATCAGCTTTCTGTCCCATCGTGATTAATTATGCCTTTCACCCAGATGTGCCCACCAAGTTGCACCGGCTCTTTGCAGCAATCCTTCTTGAGCAGATGTTTGCGAACAAAAATCACCGCAAAGCCTTGCGGTAATGTTGCGCTCGTCCGTTGATTTCTTGTGATCGCTCTTTTCGCCTTGTGTCAATGCATATTCTACATAAAAATACAACAATCAACTGTTTCTATGCGATGAACGCATGCGACCGCAATATTATAAATTTGATGTTTTTTGGACGCAATCTAACATGTTTTATCAATGCAAGCTAGCATTGTTTAAGAACTTAGTGCTATGATAACGTGCATTTCTCTCTGTTATCACCCGTTAGTTAACAAATAAAGAGATGATTCTCTAAATTATAACAATTATAATAAAGAGATTATGCATGATCATTGACCATACGACCTATAAAACACATACATCACATGTAATAATTAGAGGATTAATGGATCGGGATGAGCCTTTTCAAAAATCGAAATGAAATAACCCTATTTATTAAATTTTATCGAGTGAACCAGTTCACAGGCGAACCGGGTCTTGAACTGCCGGGAGGACTCCATCGTGTAGTAAACGTCGAAGGTAGACGATCGCCCAGTGCACACTAGATGATAGACACAAAAACTAAATGATCGCATAGATGATAACGAGGCTACGAAGCCTGATCGTCTATGTGATCGCTTAACGCGACTATCGTATATGCTCTTGACTTATTCGATCGTTTACATTTCCACACCGATGCCAATTTTTTCCGAACCTTTGTAAAATGAAATTGATTTTCATTTTGTTCTTCGGTTACCATAACCGAAGCGACTGCTCCCACTAACGCATGTACGATAGAAATTTTAGGCCAATTATCATATCATTAATCAATTAAATTATTAAAAAATATAATCATATTATATTCTTACCCTATAGTTTGATATCACATATCTACTATAGTAATTTCTCCTCTACTTGATATAAATCATATTTATATCTAATTTCCTCCAAAATAATGTATCTCAACATTTAGTCAATTATATCATATATAATTAACCAGTTCAATTATATCATATATAATCGAACTCCCTCTTGTCAATTTGAACATTTCAAATTAACCCAAATACTGATTCTCGACTTTATCTAAGCTACCCAGAGGATCTAAGGGACCTGTGGCTCGAAGCTCCAACGGTACGTGAATAGCTGACTAAACTTTTTAGCCACGAGATCCACCATATGTTAACTTTCAGGCATTCCACTAAATAACAACAGATGAACTCTTCTTACCACAGATATATTTTTGTGTCCATCGGATATAACCAATAATGAGTACGATGACCCTTCACAGATGCTCGTAAGTACAACTAGGCCAATTGACCGTTTTGTCCCTGTAGTTACATCTCACTCCTTAAGTACCACTGATTCCTCTAATGAACAATACAACCTAGTCCAACAATGTGTGAACACTGATGACATGCAGAAACGCATGTCATCTTAGGCCTTTTATTTAGAATTATGAAGGCTGTTAAGCAGAATATGCGGAAATTATGTTAGGAATTCATGAGAAAATGAGCTTGCGGCATTTAGTATTGAGAATCTCGGCTAACCCAATATTATGCGTTATTATGCATTCAATTGTCTATTTTTGTAGCTAACGCAGGAAGTGGATGCAAACGCGGAAGCCAGACTACCGAAGAGACGACCGCATGCAGAGAAACTCTCCATCGCAAAGGCGAATGCATTCGATCAACGATTGGATGTTGCGGTAATCAGCCGCATGCGTCCATCGCATAGGAGTTACGATCGTCAAGCGATTGCAGTCACCATGTAGAAGTTGCAGTATTAAGAAATGCGGTTAATGCATGATTGCGTCTACACGATACCGCATAATAGAGGGATCAACGCAAGGTTGGTGGAATGAACACATCAACGCATATCTCGGGAAAATCAAAAGACGATGTTGACATTTCACCTACCACTCCGTTAGCAACAGAGATTTAGAAAAGGACTAACGCGCTGCGAATGTCAGAATCAGAGCAGTCCATTAATGTTGTCCGCGATCAAGCTCTATAAATAGAAGTCGTTGAGCAAAATTGTAAATTATCCAGGGTTATCCTTACGATCCAGACTAATGCGTGAGAAGAAATCTTGAGAGTTCTTCATTTCCCTCATCCATTCCAAGTGACGACCGAAGCCTTCGATCGGAGCTAGATCTCGAGAGAGTCAGCTCCACCGCCCTTCCATGGCACCACTAGCAGCCTTGACACACATCTGCTAGAAGCAAGACATTGCTTCCAGCTAGTCATTTCATTTTCTCTTCTTTTCTTATATTGTATTGTATTACATTTTGGGATTAAGGAATTAATATATTATGTGTTCAATGCATTTCTATGTTTCCTTTGATTCCATCTCCATCTTCTTTACTTAGCATCCTTAACTTTAATTGCATCACTTAGTGAGATTGCTAGAGTATTGCATACTTAGTCATGTGGATTAGAGATATAAAGCATGTAGCAAACCACCGAGAAGTGTGCGTTACGTGAGTGTGTGAGAAAACCTTATTTGCTTAGTGTGAAGCTATAGTAACGCTTGTCTATAGGCGGACGCAACGCTTGTCTATGAGTAAAGTCAGCAACAACTAACTGCCCAGGAGGGTAAGTGGTTGGTCGCATTAAGCAATGTAAGCAAGTATTCACTAGAGATAGGAATAATCTTATGTTAGCCAAGTTTATGTGGTTACCTTGTCTTATGAGCGCATCATTCATCATTTAGGCATACTTGAGAGAGTAGTCTAAAAACCAAAAATCTAAGACTCGAGAGAGTGGATTGGAATGCATAAGCAAGAATGGAGAACTTAGAGATAAGCTTCATTTGCTATTACACAGTGTATGCACCCTACGGATAGGATATTGCTTGCATCCAAAAGTAGGATACGGTGGTATGCAACTATCATGCTCATGCGATGAGAGCACTTGAGCGGGTTATGGAGATTTAGGCATAGGCTTTTCGGCACTATCGCATATACATCGCATGCGTCCTAGAATTAGGCTCAAGTGTGTGTAGCATGATTGCATAGCTTGCATTGGCTGAGATTGCCCCCCTTACGGTCAAGCTTAGGGTTGCGATGAAGACATCTCCACATTTTATCTATTTTTCCATCCACTTACTATGCGTCAACAGTTGTCGTGTCTCTATCTCTCATTCATACTTCTCACTGCGTTGCTTGTTAGTTAGGAGTAGAAGTAGTTGTAGCATAGAAACCCCATCCATTCTTTTATTCAACCGCCGCATACACATTACCGCATACGTCTAGCTACAAGTCCCTGAGTTCAACCTCGGATCACCCGAGAAACTTGTGTTCGCGTTATACTTGACGTGAGCGTAAGAAACCTTGTGACAGGAATGCATAGTCATCGCATACATTCATTAACGCATAGTTCACTTCAACGCATGACCACCGACGCATGATAATCAACGCATACATTGAGAACATGCCTCGCATATTGCGTTCACATAATTTTAGTCATCAAGTAATTGATAACTAAATTTCCATCATCAAACACATCTCGAGCCAAGAGAAGGTGTGTGGCGCCATATCGTTCAAGCCCTGGAATCAGCCCTTAAGGGAGCTATCTATCTACTTGCCCCTACATCAGGGAAGGAGTGAATTCCATCTTGTGTAGCTGAGTTACCAGCTCCCAAATCAGACGAATCCCCAAAATGGTAGGTTTGAATCGGCGACCTGGCCAGTCGTACCCATACAAATCAAAGGACCGCCCTCAATGGCAGGAGTTCCCAACTCACTCAAGATTGAGGTCATGTTACCTATGGTCATCCTAGTGAAGTGAAGTCTCTGTCATGAACGGTGTTATATAAGGAGACGTTAACACTTCGTGGTCAGGTCTTATACAAACTCTTTGTATAGGACGCCCCCGCTCGCATATCCCCAACATGAATGATCAGAATCAGACCATCTGTGACAAGTCACAACACTTGTGACCATTCCACAAAGCGGGCCGCATCCGTAGCGTTACCAGGATAAGGTTTCCCTCCTATATCCATATACTACAGACCATTTTGGTTATCTCTCAAGACATGATCCACTTGTATGTCACCACATACATGCTTAAGTTACATACAGATAACCAAGGATTTTAAGTTTATTGGTTTGTGGTAAAGCAAATAAAACATGGAACTGAGCAAAATACAAGATGTGAAGTAAAATATTATATATTATACAACACAAGCATTCGTACAAGCTATTTACAAACTACAGGACACGAGACTTTAGGGCATCAACCCCAACACTTATACCATCAAATTACGCATTTTAATTTAGCCATTTGTTTCATAGTAGGATAAACGTATAATTACTTTTTATGATATGTGGTGTGATAAATGGATACATTTGATTCTTTATTTTTCAAATATGAAAAATTGGGCTGTATTTAATGGAAACATTAGTATTATGAATATGTAATTCATTATTATGATATAATTATTACCTTTAACTTTCATATTTTATTGTTTAATGATCAATATAACAAATATGTTTAAATTAAACATAAAATATAGATTGTGAATAATTTGATAAATAATTGACATTTTTTTTGTGGGAAATTCAATCCCAACGAAATGAAATGAAAGATAAGGATGGGGATGAGGAAACCATCTTACCCCCACTCCATCTTTATCTTTATACCACCAAATTACGTTTGTGAAATTTGACAATTTGCTACTTAGAACGACAAGTGTATAATTACTTTTTATGGTATCTGGTATGTGAAGGAAATTGAATCCGGGATTTCCATGAACAGTGGAATAGATCATTCCAAATTACAATCATGTATGAACTTTACAATTACAGTCGTAAACAAAACAAATAGTTATGCAATTGTTACGGAAATTATAGCATGATAACTACAAATGAACAAAGCGAAAGCTACAAACATTTGTAGACTCATCTCCACGCTCCTTGCTCACGAACGCTCAAATACAACAACCTCGAACGCTCAAACAACACAACCGCTCCGCAGCACGTACACCGCGCACCTGATCTCAACGATCGCCTCGGTCACGAACACTCCAGCAAGAACACGAATGGCCTCCACAGAACCTCGACAGTGTCAAGCTAGGCCAATAACCGTTATGCCCCTATAGTTACATCTAACTCATTAAGTATCACTGATCCCTCTAATGAACATAAGTCATAGTTCTACTATGATTGAGTCATCTTTTCCAAAAAGAAGCTGTGGCCACTATGTTCAAGCCCCGGAATCAGCCCTTAGGGAGCAATCTCTCTACATATTCCTGCTTCAGGAAAGGAGTGAATTCCATCTTGTGGATTGAGTTCCCAGCACCCAGATCAAACAAGTTCCCAAAAGGTTAGGCATGTTGAGTTGGCAATCTGGCCACTCTCACTCATACTAATCAAAGGACCGCCTTCAAAGGTAGGGGTTCCCAAAACACTCAAGATTGAGGTCGTGTCACCTATGCCCGTTTAGGTGAGATGCAAGTGTCTAGTATCAACGGCGTTATATATAGAGTCTAGTCATCTCGTGGTCCAGGTCTTATACAAACTCTTTGTATAGGACACTCTCACTTGCACGTCTCCAAATGAATGGTCAGTATCTACCATTTGTAGTAGTTTACAAAACTTGCAAACCTCTACAAAGTGGGCCGTATCCGTAGTGTCACCAAGATCAGGTATCCCACCTTAATCCTTATACTACAGACCTATTTAGGTTATCACTTAAGGAATGATCCACTTGTATATCACATATACATGCTTAAGTTCACATAAGATAACCATGGAGCTTTGTTTATTGGATATGAGTAAATGTCAGAATTAAATAACATTTATTTTATTCATCGAACAATGTGTATCTTTACAAAATAACGAGACTCCGGGAGAATTAGGACACCAATCCCAACAATATGATAAATGGATACATTTAATTCTTGGTTTTTTCAAATATGAAAAATTCGATTTTATTTAAAGGTAAAATTAGTATTACTAATGTCGAAGTCACTATTATTATATAACTCTTATATTTAACTTTCATATTTTATTGTTTTGTGATGAATATAACAAATACGTTTAAATTATACATTAAATTTAGTTTGTTAATAAATTGAAATATAAATGATATTTAAAACAATGAGAATTTTTTTCATGGGAAATCCAATATCGGCAAAATGAAAAGGAAGCAGGGATAAGGATGAGGAAACCATCTCACCCCGCTCCATCTTTATCCTTGTACCATCAAATTACATCTTCGTAAATTGGCAATTTGTTTCATAGCACAACAAATGTATAATTACTTATAATGGTATATGGTGTGATAAATTGATACAATTAATTCTTTATTTTTCAAATTTGAAAAATTGGACTTTATTTAAAGGTAATTTTAATATTATTAATGTTAGAGTCATTACTATTACATAATTATTATATCTAACTTTCATATTTTATTGTTTAATGACTAATATAACAAATATATTTAAATTGAATATAAAAGTAACATCATTCTTATTAATATGCAAGTCATTATTATTATATAATTTTTATATTCAATTTTCATATTTTATTGTTTAATGATCAATATAACAAATATGTTTAAATTGAACATTAAATTTAGATTGTTAATAATTCAATAAGCAACTTACACTAACAAAAGATATTTAGTGGAAAATTCAATTTCGCGAAATGAAATGGGAGCGAGCATGGGGATGAGAAAGCCATCTCACACTACTCCATCTCTATCTTATACTGTCAAATTACGCCTTTGCAATTTGACAATTTGTTTTATAGTATGACAAATGTATAATTACTTTTTATGGTATTTTATGTGATAAATTGATATATTTGATTTTTTATTTCTCAAATTTGAAAATTTGGATTTTATTTAAAGATAAAATTAGTATTATTAATGTCGAAGTCATTCTTATTATGTAATTATTATATTTAACTTTCATATTCAATTGCTTAATGATCAATATAACAAGTATGTTTAAATTGACTAATACGTTTAGATTGGAATAATTCAGTAACTAATTGATGTTGAAAATGTTGGGTTTTACGTCCTAAAACTCGTGGTATGTAAGCAATGGAACTTATTCTGAAAGTTCAATAAGGTGTTATTGAATAGATGTTTTGCTTGATAGAAATCCAATAAACCTGAAAGTCCCTTGATTATTGGATGAGTACTTGAACTTTAGGTGGAGACATAAAGGTGGATCAGGTTCGAGTAAATAGTCAAAATGATCTATAGTATATGAATAAGGTTACCTTATTCTGGTAACACTATTGGATGCGGCCTGCTCTGTAGCTGTTACAAAGAGTTGTAAAGTGCTACAAACAAAGTAATCCTAATTCGTTCATGTTAAGACATGAGAAGTGGGGGTGTCCTAATGCAAAAAGGGTCTGTACAAGATTGGACCACGAAATCAATCACTCTTACTTTGTAACGCTATTTACTGTTTAAGACTGACTATTTCAAAGCGATGACCTAGGTAACTTGACCTTAATCTTAAGCTAACTATGAACTCTTGTTTATTGGAATTATTCTTAGATTTACATAGATGAGGGTTGGCTCAAAAGCGCTGGCTCAATAACCTCCCATTTCAGGGGTAAGACCGCATAGATAGCTGGGGACATAGGGTGCAAGAGAAATTCACTCCTACCCACTTTTAAGGATAGTAGATAGGTTGTTCCCTTAAGTGCTGATTCTGGTCTTGAACAAGAGGCCCCACCCTCTCACTGGCCCGAGAGGATCTTGGTTTTGTTGATTGGATCACAAAACAATTGTTCATTAGGTGATCAGTGGGGACCTAAGGAATAAGAGGTAATTTCAGGGGTAAAACAGAGATTCGACTCAGCCGTTATTACAAACAACCTGTGAAGAGTTGACTTACTAATCATGGTTATATCGAGTAGACATAAAATATGTACAGTGAGGGGAGTTCAACTATGGGCTTTAGTGGAGTGACCCATTAGTTAACGAATAGGGATTAGATCGGTCTAATGAGTTTAGCCGATTAATCTTGGATCGCTGAGCCCATGATCTGTAGGTCTAGATGTCCCCCTACTAGCTCGGAAATGGATTAGGTCTAGGGTAGCGTGATAAGTTAATTTGAAACGTTCACATTAGAATCAAACAAAATTGGAGAATATATATTTAAATATGACTTAAATATATGAAGATGGATTTGTGTAAAATTAATTTAATATTGGATATTAAATTAATTAGAATTATTTAAATTATTTAAATAATTATTTATTAATTTTATTAGAAAATTAATTTATGAAATTAATTTATAAATTTTGATTTTAGAAATCAAATGTGATTTTAAAATAAATTTTGGATTTTGCAAACAGGAAATACATGAAAGGAAAAATGGGAATTTTCAACTCCATCTTCAAGTAGCTCACTAACAACCCACCATCTTCAAGCTTCATTTACTCCAAGCATGAGCTGCATCTCATGCAGCCTTTCTCTTTGCATGATAGTCTGCAATATATTGAAGAGATTGGAGTGATTGTGAGGCAATGCAACTGATAGAATTTTAGCTGAAAATTCGTGTGAAGAAGGTGTTCTTCATTAGGTTTCTGGTATGAGGATTCTCCAAGTTTCCTTTGATTCCAGCTTATTTTGAGTCTCACAACTTAATCTAGAGCACCAACAGAATAGTAGGGAAGATCTTGTGGTGGTCTGCATAAAGATTTGGAGGAATTAACAGTTGGAAATCGAAATTTCAAAAGTTCTTCAAAGGTATGTCTTGAAACCCACTAAGTTCTACTTGAGCATGTTTTCGTTTCTGCCAAATTAATCAATTGTGCTTATCAATCCTCGTCGTTTCTGCTGCGTGCTGCTACCATCCAGCAATTGGTATCAGAGCATCATATAAGCATTCAATTCAGTTTAATTTTGGTTTGGTGGGTGTTTTATATGATAAATATCAAACTTTTGTAATAATATGGTTTTCTCAGTTTTGGCTTTTAATTTTTCTTTAATTTCTTTTTTAAATTTGTAATTGGCACTTGTTTGATGCACTTAGCAATTTATTTGGAGTCATTAGAGTTGAATTTAAGCTATAATTCAAAGAAATAAGCGATGCACTTAGCAATTCATATCGTCGTTGAGCTTCAGTAGCTAGACGATCATTTAGCTTCATGCGTTAGACGATGTGAAGAAAAGCTAAACGATCGTGTATCTTCGGGCATTGATCATTGAAGTGTTGTGTGCTAGACAATCATGTACCTCCGGGAGCTAAACGATGCGTTGTATTGCTATACAACGGCACTACATGATAGTGTAGCTTCGCGTGGGAGCTAAGCGATGCGTTTAGTTGCTATACGTTAACACTAAACGATCATTTACCTTTGATCGGCAGCTAAGCGATGCATTGAGATGCTATGTGATAGCACAACGCGATCGTTTACCTATGTGCGGCAACTGAGCGATGTGTTAAACGATCAAGACGAGGCGCTAAACGATGTCGTTAAGCGATCGTGTAGTAAATGTCTGGCGTTAGATGATGGAAGCATGCAACATTGATAGTGGGTAGAAATGCACGTTATTATACCTCAAATAAGTAAAACAATCAGAGAATGCGATAATAAAAATAAGCAATATCATGTCCAAAAGCGCTAAACTGAGAAAATTGCGATTGCATGGGCCTTCTCATAAAAGTAGTTAATTTACCTATTTTGTGCAGGAAATATGCGTTGGCGAGAGTAAAATTGCAATCGAAGGAATTAGGCGTCCACGTGCTTGGAATATTGCGAAAGTCATGCGATTGTATGCGATCGTGGGAAATTACTCAAAAAGGTGACCGTATAAAGAATGTGCATCAAGATGATGGCACAATAAATCACGATGGGATGAAAAGCTGATGATGGTCGAATCCAAATTTAGTTGATAGGCTGTTAAAGCCATACTGTAGCAAGTACACTCAACTTTCGGTGACCATTAATCGGCGCATCAGAGTAGGAGATTTAATGACCGCCCATCATTGCAATCATTAGAGAGAAAGGTTGCTTCACCTTGAGTTCTATAAATACTGAAGGCCACCATTGTAAAAAGGAGTTTTTTTTTCAAGAAGATAGATCATATACAAGTTAAAGAGTTGTTAGTCCATTCACGTACATACTTATACTTAGACTTAGAAGACAGAGACGAGCTAAGAGACAAAGAAGCCGAAAGATCATTCCCAGACAGATCGAGAGACTGCCGAAAAGGGTTATAAAGGGAGAGAGGGCCAACACTTGCGAGAGAAAAAATATTCATCTAGATAGTGTTGGAGTGAAAAAGACGGTGTAAAAGGCTACGGGAAGTAAGACATTGCTTACTGGGCTTCTTATCTCTAAATTTCATTTTTTATTTTATATTATGCACTTTACTTATAGAAAATGGAATTCTTATTTCAATCTATGTTCAATCTCTCCACACTTCGCATGAGTAGCTAAATTTCCAAATGGGTTGAGAAGCACTTAGTTAGCATGACCTAGGATTTACATTTTATGTGATCATCTTTTCTTATGTATGCGTCATTTACCCTTTAAAGATACTTGAGAGAGTAGTTTAAAGATAGAATCTAAACTTGAGAGAGGCAGATTAGAATCTAGGCTTGAGAGAGTCAGATTAGAACCGCATAAGCAAGAGATAGAAACTTAGACATAAGTTCTATTGCTATTAACACATCGCATGCACCCTAGAAATAGGATATGATAGTATGTAGTCACCTTGTGTATGTGTGCATCGTTCATCATCGCATAGACAAGAATAGAGGCTTAGACATAAGTCCTATCGACTTTTTCATATACATCGCATGCGTCCTAGAAATAGAAGTTATGGCATTTACATTGTGAGATGATGTGCTATTATTTGTGTGTAGCATGATTACATAACTTGTAGTAATCTTAGGAAGTGTTAGCTAAACCCCTTCTCAACCCGTTCATCGCATACTCATTGTAACTCTCGATTTCATCAACTCTTCGTTCAAACTTCGTCACATAGGAAATTCTTTTAATCAAAACATCATCCAACTTATTTATTTTCACCACCGCAAGAGAATCAAATTAACTGTTGCATATTTACTCAGTAGTCCCTATGTTCGACCCTGGACTTACTAGGAAACCTAGTGAGATTTATACTTGGGTCTTATTAGGAAAACTTGCATGTGCAATACATAACTCATCACTGCAAATACAGACCATAATCGCATCACATTCACAACGCATCAAACATGCATTGAAAGTATGTTATAATTTGTTATAATATATAGTATGCATGTTAGGGTTTCCTGTATTTAATATAATGGTTATATTAAATATTGAATGCCTTTATGTATGTTGTGGATGTTTAGCATGTCTAAAGTTTTATAAGCTGTTATAAAATTGGGTTAGACATTTAAAATCTATAACAAAGAACAATTGCATGCTCACGTAGGTTAACCACTTATTTTAATAGTTAAAATAGGTCATTAAACTTGTAAAAGTAGGGTTACAAACTCAACTGGTATATAATCCTGTCGAAGGTTGGGGGTATTTAAGTTGACAGTCTATGGAACACCTCTTATCTGGGGATTATGGTCGAATTATTGAGCATTGGTAACTAGTTTTATGAGTATACGTGAGCAATGTGAGGTAATAAAACGGTTTATCACCTAGACATCGTAGGTTTAAGTACATTTATAAGTGTTATACTTTGATAAACCACATAGACTTATGGTTGTTTTTATTAGTCGGAAAAGAACCTAAGTATGAATTTACCCAAAATTAGAACACTTCAGTGGTAGTCCAATAACTTCTATATGATAGATTTATTAAAAAACTTCAGTGGGAGATTAATAACATATATGATATGTTATTTTTAGCTCTCGCGTCCCTAAGAGTTCACAGTCTGGATTTAAGCGGTACTTCGTGTCACCCTGGAAGTGACCTCCATTCGGAAAGTATTTTTTAGCTTAAATTTAGATTCTGGTGAATAAGGGGAAGTTGTTCCAACAGAAATCAAGTGTACGATTTCAACTACCACGTCTCCATATAGTTCACACCGTGAGATTCATATGACGTTTCTGTCACCCTGGAAGTGACCTCCATTCCGAAAGTAGATGTATGAGTCAATACCAAGGTGAATGGGGGAAGCAGTTCATAGTAAGTGGGTGAAGGAAATGTGTCAACATATCCTGCGGTCTCTTCCGTTAGTTTGGACCGTGAGATTCCTACGTTGCACCTGCTAGTTAGCTTTAAGTGTCCCTTTGCTAGTTGTTTAACGAGGCTATCCCCTCGGAGGGTTGTAACATAGGATTCAGAACAAATCAAGCACCAAAAATGGATAAGATTTCTTAGGTCCATTCCCAACCTTTACTCTCCACTACGGTAGCATAGTTGGGGTCGCCCTCTGACATCTGAAAACGGAGGATTACACTTACAGAATTATTAAGTGTTATAATTTATGACCAAAAGTGGTACCTAAATGACTATTAGAATATGAGTTATTCTGGAGATAGAATTAAGACAAGAATGTCTTGTTGTAGTATCGTTGCAAAAGAATAATCTTGGGTACATTATTAAAATTTCTAAAACTTGATTGGATTTAAAAGCAATTCACTTATAGAATTTGTTTATAGTTTCATAATGACGAGTGCAATAATATAATTGTTGGCATCGGATAAACTCATCGGGGATAACTATGTGACCTGGAAATCAAATCTAAACATGATACTTGTGTTAAACGATTTACGGTTTGTCTTAATGGAGATTTGTCCTCCCATTCCTAGCTCTAACAAAAACCGAAATGTTCGGGATGTATATAACAGATGGGTCAGGGCAAATGATAAAGCCCATGCTTATATCCTTGCCAGCCTATCTGATGTTTTGGCAAAAAAACATGAGGATATGAGTATTGCCAAAGAGATTATGGAATCTCTGCGAGGTATGTTTTAACAATCGTCCTTCACCCTGAGGCATGATGCCATCAATTACGTTTACAATAGTCGCATGAAAAAGGGGACCAATGTTCGTGAACATGTCCTGGACATGATGGTTCACTTTAATATGGCAGAAGTAAACGGTGCTGTCATGGACGAGAAAGGTCAAGTTGGTTTTATTCTGGAATCTCTTCTGAAGAGTTTTTTGCAATTCTGTACGAATGTATTGATGAATAAAATTGAATACAGCTTGACTACTCTGCTGAATGAGCTACAGGCTTACCAGACAATGTTGAGAACAAAGGGTCTGGAGTCAGAAGTAAATATTACTACTGTTGAGAAGAGAGGAATGTCCTCCAAGCCTGATGTTGCTCCTCTTCAAAGAATAATAGTATTCGTGTGAAGAAGGGTAAAGGGAAAGGGAAGAAGAAACCCGCTGGAAAGAAAGGTAAGGAAAACGTTGCAGATAAAGGAAAGTGTTTCCACTGCAACGAAGAAGAGCACTGAAAGAGAAATTGCCCTCAGTATCTTACCGAGAAGAGAGCAGAGAAAGGTAAACAAGCTAACTAGTTCCTGGGGGCCGTTTGCTCATCTCAACTAGTGGGAAAAGTTGCTGCTTGATTTTACTGTTTTTGTAAATCTTGTAAAGAACAAATTATTTTTGTGATAAATGAAGTGTTCATTTTCAGAAATTATGTTTATTCTAGCAACTTCTATTAAAGAATCAAATTGTTAAAAGCCATTTGTAAATATTTAGATATTTAAATGGCTAGATCAAAGTATAAAAAATTTAAAAGTTTCCAGATCTGACTGTTAACAAAAAGTTGTTAAGACAAGTCAGACACGCCTTACTCAAAGAGTTGAGAGTACCTCAATGTAGTAGGAGGAAAGTGTGCTTCCTTGCCATTAATACGATGCAATCCCCATATAGTATAATTAAAAGCCTATTGTATACTGACATGTTTACAACGATTCTCTCGGCTAAAGTGTTGAGAGTCACCTAGTAGGACTAGGAATACCAGATTAATAACCTAAAGCAAGTGGGAGAAATATCGGGTATGGGATACCGAATGGTAAACCATGGGTATGGATGCCCTAGTTTATTGTATTTCTATATAAAACTCAGAAACTCAATCTTATATATCAGATTTATAATTTACCACTAGAGTTTTAGTCCAAGTGGGAGTTTGTTGGGTTTTATGTCCTAAAACTCGTGGTATGTAAACAATGGAACTTATTCTGAAAGTTCAATAAGGTGTTATTGAATAGATGTTTTGCTTGATAAAAATCCAATAAACCTGAAAGTCCCTTGACTATTGGATGAGTACTAGAACTTTATGTGGAGACATAAAGGTGGATCAGGTTCGAGTAAATAGTCAAAATGATTTATAGTGTATGAATAAGATTGGATACCTTATTCTAGTAACACTATTGGATGTGGTCTGCTCTGTAGTTATTACAAAGAGTTGTAAAGTGCTACAAACGAAGTGATTCTAATTCGTTCATGTTGGTACGTGAGGAGTGGGGATGGCCTTGTGCAAAAAGGGTTTGTACAAGATCAGACCACGAAATCAGTCACTCTTACTTTATAACGTTGTTTACTGTTTAAGACTGAGTATTTCAAAGCAATGACCTAGGTAACTTAACCTTAATCCTCAGCTAACTATGAACTCCTGTTTATTTGGAATTATCCTTAGATTTGCATAGGTGAGGGTTGACTCAACAGCGCCGGCTCAATAACCTCCCATTTTAGGGGTAAGACCGGATAGATAGCTAGGGACATAGGGTGCAAAACGACTTCTACCCGCTTTTAAGGATAGTAGAGAGGTTGTTCCCTTAAGTGCTGATTTTGGGTCTTGAACAAGGGGCTCCGCCCTCTCACTGGCCCGAGAGGGACTCGGTTTGGTTGATTGGATCAGAAAATAATTGTTCATTAGAAGATCAGTGGGGACCTAAGGAACAAGAGGTAATTTCAGGGATAAAATAGAGATTCGACTAAGTCGTTATTACGAACAACTTGTGAAGGGTTGAATTGCTAATTATGGTTATATCGAGTGGACATAATATATCTACAGTGAGGGAAGTTCAACTATGGCCTTTAGTGGAGTGACCTATTAGTTAATGAATGGGGGTTAGATCGGTCTAATGAGTTTAACCGATTAATCTCGGATCGTAGAAGCCCATGATCTGTAGGTCTACGAGGTCCTCTACTAGCTCGAAAATGGATTAGCTCTAGAGTAGCATGATAAGTTAATTTGAAACATTCAAATTAGAATCAAATGGATGAGAATATATATTTAAATATGACTTAAATATTTGAAGATGGATTTATGTAAAATTAGTCTAATATTGGATGTTAAATTAATTAGAATTATTTAAATTGTTTAAATAATTATTTATTAACTTTATTAGAAAATTAATTTATAAATTTTGATTTTAGAATTTAAATGTGATTTTAAAATCAATTTTGGATTTTGGAAATAGAAAATACACAAAAGGAAAAATGAGATTTTTCAACTCCATCCTTAAGTAACTCACTAACAACCCACCATCTTCAAGCTTCATTTACTCCAAGCATGAGCTGCATCTCATGCAGCCTTTCTCTTTGCATGATAGTTCATAATATATTGAAGAGATTAAAGTGATTTTGAGGCAATGCAACTGATAGAATTTTAGCTGAAAATTTGTGTGAAAAAGGTATTCTTCATTGGGTTGTTGATGTGAGCATCCTCCAAGTTCTCTTTTACTCCAACTTATTTTGAGTCCCACAACTCAATCTAGACCACCAAGAGGATAGTAGGAAAGATCTTGTGGTGGTCTGCATAAAAATTCTACTTGAGCATGTTTTCGTTTCTGTCAAAATTTATCAATTAGAGTGCTTATCGAATCTCGTCGCTTCCGCTGCGTGCTACTACCATCCAACAATTGGTAATACCGAATGAAAAAAAATGAGATTTTTTATAGTAAAAAATTCAATCTCAACGAAATAAAATAGGAGCAAGGATGGGGATGAGAAAGCCATCTCACCCCGCTCCATCTCTATCCTTATTCCATCAAATTACACCTTTGAAATTTCGCAATTTGTTACATAAAACGACAAGTGTATAATTACTTTTTATAGTATGTCGTGATAAATGTATACATTTACTTCTTTATTTTTAAAATTTGAAAATTTTAATTTTATTTAAAGGTAACATTAGTATTATTAATGTTGAGGTCATTATTATTATATAATTATTATATTTACCTTTCATATTTTATTGTTTAATGATCAATATAACAAGTATGTTTAAATTAAAAACTAAATTTAGGTTGTGAATAATTTCATAAGTAATTGATATTAGAAAAAAAGGCAATGAGATTTTTTTTCTTGGAAAATCCAATCTCATCAAAATGAAACAGAAGCATGGATGGGAATGAGGAGACCATCTCACCCCACTCCATATCTAGCCTTATACCATCAAATTATGATTTTTAATTTGGCGATTTGTTTTATTGCACCAAAAATTGTATAATTACTTTTTATGGTATGTTGTGTCCCATCTTTCAAATTTGAAAATTTGGATTTTATATAAAGGTAACATCTATTATTAATGTAGAAGTCATTATTATTATGTAATTTTTATATTTAACTTTCATGTTTTATTGTTTAATGATCAATATGACAAATATGTTTAAATTGAACACTAAATTTATATTGTTAATAATTTGATAAGTAAATTACATTAAAAACAAGATATTTTTGTAGTGCAAAATTCATCTCACGAAATGAAATGGGAGAAAGGATGGGATGAGAAAGTCATCTCACCCCACTCTATCTCTATCCTTGTACCGTCAAATTACGTCTTTGTAATTTGGAAATTTGTTTCATAGTTGGACAAACGTATAATTACTTTTAATAGTATTTCATGTGATAAATGGATATATTTGATTTTTTATTTTTCAAATTTAAAAAATTGGATTTTATTAAAGATAACATTAGTATTATTAATGATGAAATCATCCTAATTATGTAATTATTATATTTAACTTTCATATTTTACTGTTTAAGGACCAATATAACAAATATGTTTAAATTGAATATTAAATTAAGATTAAGAATAATTTGATAGGTAATTGATATTTACAAAAACAATGAGATTTTTTTCGTGGGAAATCCAATCTCAACCAAATTAAATGAAAGCATGGATGCAGATGAGGAAACCATCTCACCCTGCCACATCTCAATCCTTATACCATCAAATTAAGATTTTTAATCTGGCAATTTGTTTTATTGCACGACAAATATATAATTACTTTTTATGGTATGTTGTGCTATCTTTCAAATTTGAAATTTTGGATTTTGTATAAAAGTAACATTAGTATTATTAATATGGAAGTCATTATTATTATATAATTTTTATATTTAACTTTCGTATTTTATATTGTTTAATGATTAATTGAACATTAAATTTAGATCGTAAATAATTTAATAAGTAATTGATGTTTTAAAAAATGATATTTCTTTTTGTGAAAAAATCAATATTAGCGAAATAAAATGAGACCAAAGATGGGGATGAGAAAGCTATCTCACCCCACTCCATCTCTATCTATATACTATCAAATTACGTCTTTGAAAATTGGCAATTTATTACATAGAACGACAAGTGTATAATTACTTTTTATGGTATGTGGTGTGATAAGTGGCTATATTTACTTTTTTATTTTTCAAATTTGAAAAATCTAATTTTATTAAAAGGTAATATTAGTATTATTAATGTTGAAGTCATTATTATTGTATAACTATTATATTTACCTTTTATATTTTATTGTTTAATGATCAATATAACAAAACTGTTTAAATTCAAAATAAATTTAGATTTTGAATAATATGATGAGTAATTGATATTTTTTTTAAAAAAAAAACAACGAGATATATTTTTCGTGGTAAATCCAATCTCACTGAAATGAAATGGAAGCATGGATGAGGATGAGGGAACCATCTCACCGTGCTTCATATCTATCTTTATAACATCAAATTACACTTTTTAATTTGACAATTTGTTTCATAGCAGGACAAACGTATAATTGCTTTTTATGGTATATGGTGTGATAAATTGATACATTTAATTCTTTATTTTTCAGATAGGAAAAACTGGAGTTCATTTAATCGTAACATTTGTATTATTAATGTTGAAGTAATCATTATAATATAATTATTACCTTTAACTTTCATTTTTTATTGCTTAATGTTCAATATAATAAATATGTTTACATTTTTTTAGAATAGATGATATTATTATACAACAACAAGGAGGATCCCATAGCCCGGGATCAAGGCATCAAAGCAACTAAGCACAAGTAAAGACAAGGCAACAAAACGAAAACAAAGTCAACATGATAAGACCAGAACAAAACCAACACATAGACACAAACTCGCAAACCACCAGGAAGAAAGGCAGAGAAAAGAACCCAAAACCCCTCAAATTAGGGTCTACGGCAAAACAGAGAACAACGTGAAGTTCAAAAGTAAAAAAAACATCTGTACACACACTAGATAAAACAAAAAGGTCAACCTGCCAGGAAGTAGCACGAGCACGAACCGTAGAGACCATAAGGTGAACCAGAGTAGACACTGACCTCGGTCGACCTCCATGTAGCCGCCGATTACACTCTTGCCAGATGTAGTATATGGACGCACACCAAAAAATACGAAACAACTTACTACGCACCCCCTTACCCGACCCCACTCGGCACAACCAACTCAACTCTACATCCCAACCAGCCACCCGATGCGTCGAACCCAACTGGCGCAACACACTAGACCACACCTCTTTCCCAAACCCACACTCAAAAAATAAATGATCCCGTGACTCCACACCTCCCCCACACAGAAGACACCCCCCCTCTAACAACATACCCCAACTCCTCAACCAATCCTCGTACCCAACCTGTCCCTCACTGCTAACCACACACAGAAAGAGTGACGCGGAATACCACCCCCCGCCCAATAAATACCAGCACAAAAAACTCTAAAACGACGAGGACGTATACTCTCCCAAGCACTAACGATAGAAAATAGACCACTAGAATCCGACATCCAAACCCAATAATCCTCTCCCCTCACCTTAGGCCCCACTGCCTGGATAAGACCCCAAATCGCAAGCAGCTCTCAAGACACTGTATGCCACCTCCAACCTCCCTCACCATCCAAGAACTCCGACAACTGCACTTCCAAACTACTCCTTGCATTATGAACCACCGTAGACCCGTATGAATCCAAAATTGCGCCCTTTGGCAGCCAAGGATCCCACCAAACAAAACAAGACCGTCCATCGCCAATCATTAAAAGACCAAATGCTTGAATATATCTCTACTTCGCAAGATAGCCCTCAAGCACCAAGACCTCCCAACCTCACTCCGAACAGCCCACAACGACTACCCACACAAAACATACTCCTCCACCTATGCCAACCATAGTGACCCTGATTTATTTAAGAGAAGCCAGAGGAGCTTCATAATAGCAGCCCGGTTCCAAGAGGCCACATGCTTCACACCAAACCCCCCTCCCAACGGCAAGCACACTTCATCCTATGCCACTCGTGCACCACCCCGACTCACCACACTACCTTTCCATAAATAACTACGTAACAGATGATCAACCTCATAAGTTACACACGCAGGCAACACGAAAATCCTACACCAAAAAAACCTGAAAGGACTGTAAAACATACCTAACAAGCTGCAACCTCCCAGCCAAAGAGAGGGACCTCGCTGCCCAGCTTCTAATACGAGTTGTAATCCTCTATATCAAAGGCGCACAATCCACACCCTCAACTGACCCGCCAATAAAGGTAAACGCAGATACCTAACAGGCAACGAACCAAGAAAGACACCTATACACGCAGCTAGTTCCTCCGCGTCCCCAGATTCTACACCCGCAACAAACATGGAACTCTTCCCAACATTTGCAACTAACCCCAGACAGCTCTGCAAACTCTATCAATACTTGTCTCACAAACTCCAAAGAATCTCTCTCAGTTGCACAGAAAATCATCAAATCGTCTAAAAAAACCAAATGAGTTAGGCCCAAGCGCTCACACCGATCATGGAACCTAAACCACACAGGAGGTTTATTCAACAACCTAGACAAGACCTCCATCACCATCACAAAAAAAAAAAAAAAAAAAGACAACGGTTCCCCTACCTCAACCCCTTCCTACCAGGAAAAAAACCCTTCAAGGGAACCATTAATCATCATAGAGAACTTAGGCAAAGTAACACAAGCCCTCACCCAACTAACAAATTGAAGGGGCGTACCTATAGCCAACAACACCCCAAACAAAAAATCCCAATTCACCGAATCGTAAGCCTTCTGAACGTTTACCTTTAACACACAACGTGGTTTCCCTCTGCCCTCCTTATAGCTCCACATGAGCTCCTGATTCAATAAAATGTTATCGAAAATCGACCTACCCGGAACAAACATAGACTGATTACCACTAATGAAACCAGGCAACCACAACTGCAATCTCTCAGCTAAGATCCTCGAGATACACTTATACACAACATTGCAACATGAAATAGGATGAAACTCCTCCATACATTCAGCTCCCCGCCTCTTAGGGATGAGAGTAATAGCAGTAAAATTAACTCCACCAGATAGGTAACATGACTAAAAAAAATTCAGCAGAGCGTCACAGAAATCATCCCCAACCATACTCCAAACAGCTCTGTAAAAATCCACCGAAAACCCATAAGGCCCAGGAGCCTTCCCAAACTTCATCGAGAATAAGGCCTTCTGAATCTCCTCCGGACTCACTGGCCGACCAAGTGCCTCCACCCCCTCCTCGGGCCAACTGAACTGCACAATATCCCCAATTCGGGCAGTAAGATCCCTATACCCCACAAGCTGAGCACCTAAGCAACCCCGAAAGAATTCTACCGCCACCCCTGCCACCCTGTCATGCACTGTCTGGCGAGTCCCCCCAGTATCCACGACCGTAAATAAACCACTACAGCTACGACGAGATCGAACACAGCAAAGGAAAAAAGTTGTGTTCATATCACCTAACTCTAGCCACCTGACCCTGGCCTTCTGCCGGAGCGACGCCTTCTCCAATCTTGCCACTGATCAAAACACCTTAGTGGCCTGAGCCGCCTCTGCACACACCGATTCTGAATAAGGATTTCTTTCTGCCGCAGCCTAAGCAACCACCATAACCTGCCTAGCCGCCCGCATCTCATCAGCTAACACAGAAATACGCCTACCAAACGATGTATGAAAAACCCGCTTCACTGCCTTTAAATTCAGCACAAAACTAACCATAAGAGACACATCCTCAGACCTTCTCCACACTGACCTGATAGTATCAAGAAAACCCTCTGCCTCCACCCAATGAGAAAAATAACGAAATGTAGGAGGCGACCTACTCCTCGTCTCCCCTGTAGAAACCAGAAGAGGGCTATGATCAGAAATCCCTCACTGACCAACTCTAACCTTGGAATACGGAAAAGCTACCTTCCACGCCTCATTGGACAAGCATCGATCCAAGTGGCACAAGATACCATTCACCTGAAGTTTACTAGTCCAGGTAAACCAGTTACCTGTTACACCCAACTCAACCCGATCTACCTCCAATAACACCTCATCAAACTCCTTCATCTCCCTCAAGCTAGGGCAACCCCCAAAATCCTCTGAACTACTACGAATAGCATTAAAATCCCCCAAAACAACTCCAGGAAGCTGCCATGAGGCACACACATCAATCAACTGAGACCACAAGTTCCTCCTCTCGCTCACGTGATTAGAGGCATACACAGCACCAATATGTACCCTAGCATTGGATACAGTATCCACGGTTCCAAAAATGAATTGATCCCCACTGACATCAATGAAAAAATCATAGACACTCTTCCGCCACATCACCCAAATCCTCCCAACTCCCTACACGTTATAGCTACACAAATAACTTCAGGCATCACCAAACCTACCCATCACCATACCAAAATTCTCACGATGAACCCTCGTCTCAAGCAAACAACAGAAAATAACAAAGGAGGAAGCTAGAAAGTTTGCCACCACCCTACACTTGATAGGGTCATTCAACCCCCTAACATTCCAAGAATACCAAATCATGAATCTTGCAAGAGATCACACCTACCACTTTCCACTGGGCTTTGCCCAAACTCCCGAACATCCCATCCATAATAAGCAACGGATCAGGATTTGTCTGTACTAGTGCCAATGCCAACGAGTCTCCCCCCTTATCACATAAAACATCAAACTGATTACGATCATCAACATGTTTTACAAACTCTGTAATTCTAGGGGACCCATAAAATATTATGCTCTTCAAGGGCGTCGTGCCCAGTGACCCACTACCACCCCTATGCCCTACACCTCCTCTATCACGCCTACGTCAACTAACCATAGTAAATTCATCAACCCTCTCCATGCCCTTAATCTCATCTACTAGGCTAGATCCCCTCGCACCCATACCCAATTCCTACTCCTTCCTCACACTCTCAATTCCTCTATTCTCCTCCAAACACCCCTCATTGATTACCACAATATACAACTCCTGACCCTTCTTCACACCCTGCTGCTCACACACCGCCCCAGTATGCCTAAAGGAACCACAGCAAGAACATCTATGATGTTTCCACTCATACACTACTGGAATAATAAACTCCTATCCCCGCATTCTAACAATGACTGAAGAGAGCATTAACGAATCACCATCCACTTGAATACAAACCCTTGCCTATGATAACCGTCACCGCTCTCTTGTTGCAACATCAAAAGAGACAGGTTTACCTACGGAACTAGCTAACACTACTAAACCCTTATCCGTCTTCAACTCCAGGGGAACACACTCCCATTTAATCCAAATAGGAACAAAATAAAAAACAAAGGTTTCAGGAACAATACCAAGAGACCACTGTCGTAATAAGATGGGCTTGCCACCCAAGTGCCATGGACTATTCTCCAGCACCCAATCTCGTGACTCTACCTTCTGAAAATTAAAGATAATCAAATCGTTATCCAACAAGGTAATAGTCGGCATCTCTACACGTCCCCAAATTCTCTTAATAAGATGACAAATAATAGAATAGGGGAGTTTAGCATCCATAAACTGACCAACTAGAGATTTCTCCCACACACAGACACCCTCATCAATAATCTCCTCACAAGGTTCAACAATACTTTATCATTTTCAACCAATGGGGGAATGAAGTCCAAATTACCCCTCAACTTAGACCCAAAAAGAGTTGCCCACGAATTTCCCCTTTTCACGCCAGATCCAGAACCACACCCCTTCTCTAACCGAACCACCTTTGGACCAAACCCCCTAGCTAAATTGGTTTTAGGAACCGGCTCCTCCTGCTCACGAAGAACATGAATGTCCACCGATCGACCCTCACTTCCACAAAGCCCAGCCCGCGAAGCCTCTTCACTGTCTGACTTCTACCCCCCAAGGCTCCCAACTCTAGCCCCGCACCACGCGGCCCATCCACCAAAGCTCCCATGCCTATCGACCCTTTCCCCAGCTCCCCTTGCACCAATCAACTCCCTTCACTCAGCCTCAACCCACTCCCAACAGGCCCGCTCATTTCAGCTCCCTCAAGGCCCACCTCAACACCCCTCACAACCTGATTTTCACCCGGACCCCCAACACCCTCAAGGCTCTCAGACACCCATTTCACTTTCTGCCCATTAACTAACCCAATACCCAGCCCACTCAGTTCAACCCTCACAACCCGATTTCCTTCTTCAACCCAACACTCCCCATACCAGACCCTTCACCTTCCTCAGAGCAACCATCAGACAACCCAAAATCCTTCACCTCCAAAGAACGAGCACCCAATCCCAAATCGATCTCCAGTCTAAGTAGACGAAAGGGTTGACAAGCAACTCGCCCTTCATTCTTCTCCTTCAGTCTTAAAGGCGACCGCTTATGCACCATCATCACCAACTCTCATCGTGTTAAACCTTCACCTCAATAAGATGTCTGCCGCCAATAAAACCCAGCCTCACCAGTCAACAAGCCACGAACGAAACCCGCGAGCACCTCTACCAATCAACAAGCCACAAACTATACCCTCGGCGGCCGTCGATCGCAGCTTCAAATCCACCCAAACAGGAACCTTAGTCGATGGCGAACATACCAGACGAAAAACCAACCGAACAATCCACCCGAACATACGTGAACAGACGCAAATAGGCCAGACGCGAAACCAACACTGTTTACCACTTGAACCTGTAATAAGTGTCTGCGATGCTTGTTGGATGCAAAGCTATAGGTCCTTCTAGGATCCTTGCAAACACTCACAAAAAAGGCTACTTATATTGAACTATGAATCTATGATGGTCACTCTTAGATCCTAAGACAACTTACTCCAGAATTAGTTCGATCAAGACTAATCCAATGAATTGATTTAAATATCAAATCTAAAGCAAGATTTGAAAGAAATAGACAACATCAAAGGGTTGAATAAGCACAAGTTTTTTACATTGATAATCTGAGTTTTGAAGAATATTACAAGCCATTTTATAGGCCAAATGGTCGTTGATGCAAGAAACTCAAAAGTCATTCAAATACAATTAATTGCAAATTGTAGAAAATAACACCTAGAAACTTGAAACTTAATTGCATACTAAATTATAAGTCCAAATGCAAAACTAGGAATGTAGAAAGTCTTCCAATTGCCTTAAATATCTCCTCTAGAAGGTGGCAAAGTAGATATACACGTTTGACAAGGTTTGACATCACATTTCCCCATGCAATGCACACTTGACAATATTTTCTTCACAAAATCTGCACACTTTTTTTTACTACCATATCATCTTCCAAATTATAGGACTTTTCCATGCCATTTTCATGTCATTCTCTTCTTGACTCATTGAACTAACATTATATAAAACTTTGGTCTCAAAATTATTTTTCGGTCATTGTTAATTTGCTAGTTTTGAAGATGTAGTGTGAATGCCTCTTAAATCTTCTTTGCCTTGCTTCTTGTAATTGGTACTTTAGGTACATGCAATGGTTCAATGGTTGAAGTCATATCATCCCCCCTTTCTTTAAAAGGATTTGTCCTCAAATCAAGGTCTTCATTCCCTACATCAAAAGGAGTTAAATCAGCCACATTGAAAGTAGAACTTACGTTGTACTCACCTCGAAGATCCAATTTGTAGGCATTATCATTAATCCGCTCTATCACTTGAAATGGACCATCTCCTCTTGGTTGAAGTTTAGACATACTTTGATTTGGAAACCTTTCCTTTCGTAGATGTACCCAAACCCAATCATTGGGTTTAAGAATCATTTTCTTTCTCCCTTGGTTCTTGCTATTTACAAGCTTTTGATTCTTCTTTTCAATCCTTTCTTTGACTTCTTTATGCAAAATTTTTATGTATTCTGCTCTTGAAATAGCTGCATCACTAGTAAACATATTAGATGGCAAGGGTGACAAATCTAACGGAGTTAATGGATTAAAACCATACACAACCTCAAAAGGTGCAATGAGTGGTGCTATGTATTGCTCTATTGTAAGCAAACTCTACAAAAGGTAGAGTATCCTCCCAAGACTTGAGATTTTTAGAAATTAATGACCTAAGCAAAGTTCCCAATATTCTATTAACTACCTCAGTTTGCCCATCGATTTTTGGGTGACAAGTTGTTGAAAACAAAAGCTTAGTTCCCAACTTACCCCACAAAACTTTCCAAAAATGGCTTAAAAATTTTGCATCTCTATCACTAACAATGGTCTTAGGAATTCTATGCAATCTAACCACTTCTCTAAAGCAAAGATTAGCTATGTTAGTAGCATCATCTTTTTTATTACATGGTATGAAATGTGCCATTTTACCAAACCTATCAACTACCACAAAAATGCTATCATGATGTCTCCTAGTCTTTGGTAGTCCTAAAACAAAATCCATGCTAATATCAACCCAAGGTCCACTAGAAACATCTAAAGGTATGTAAAGACCATGTGGTTGTGTCTTAGACTTAGCCTCCTTACATTTGAAACATTGTTTGCACACTTTATTAACATCCTTTCTCATTTTCAACCAATAAAAATGTTCAGCCAATATGTTATATGTTTTAAATTCCCCAAAATGCCCCATTAATTCTACCCCATGATCATCCTTTACAAGCAACTCTCGAATGGAAATCTTAGGAATACAAAGTTTTCCTTTCCTAAAAATCATTTCATCAAACACAATATAATCATGCACGTTTTTCCCTTCTAAACATTGAATATATACATCATGAAATTCAGATGTCTCTACTTTGTACAAATCAATCATGTGTTTAAAACCAAGAATTTTTGCACTAAGGGAAGAAAACAATGCATACCTTCTTGATAATGCATCATCCACCACATTATCCTTACCTTTCTTGTAATGAATGACATATGGAAATATCTCAATGAACTCTACCCATTTAGCATGCCTCTTGTTCAACTTTGTTTGGCTTTTGAGGTGCTTCAAGCTTTCATGATCCGTGTGGATGACAAACTCTTTCGGCCACAAGTAACATTGCCAAACCTGCAAAGCCCTTACAAGTGCATGTAATTCCTTATCATATGTGGGGTAGCTAAGTTGTGCTCCATTTAGCTTCTCACTAAAGAACATGATTGGCCTCTTTTATTGCATCAAAACAACTCCAATCCCTATCCCACTTCCATCACATTCAATTTCAAAAGATTGGTCAAAGTTAGGTAAAGCAAGACAAGGTGAATTAGTCAATTTATCTTTCAATTCATTGAATGCATTTTCTTGCTTTTCTTTCCATTCAAATTTCACATTCTTTTTAATAAGTTCATTCAATGGTGAGACTATGCTACTGAAATCCTTAATAAACCTTCTATAAAAACTAACCAAACCATGAAAAGATCTCACCTCGGTTGCATTGGTGGGTGTTGGCCACTCTCGAATAGCCTTGACCTTTTCTTCATCAACTTTCACTCCATCCTTTCCAACAACGAATCCTAAGAAATTGACTTGGTCTAGACAAAAGCTACACTTTTTGAAATTGGCATAAAGCTTTTCTTCTCTAAGTTTAAGTAAAATTGTCTTGACATGCAACATATGTTCATTCAAATTTTTAGAGTAAACAAGAATATCATCAAAGTATACCACAACAAATTTTCCAATGTATTCTCTCAAAACATGATTCATTAGCCTCATAAAAGTATTTGGTGTATTGGTAAGACCAAATGGCATAACAAGCCACTCATAAAGACCAAATTTTGATTTGAAAGCCGTTTTCCACTCATCTCCCACATGCATTCGAATTTGATGGTAACAACTTTTAAGATCAATTTTTGAAAACAATTTTGCACCATGTAATTCATCTAGCATGTCATCCAATCTAGGAATAGGATGTCGATACTTTATCGTTATTTTGTTGATGGCTCGACAATCAACACATATCCTCCATGTTCCATCTTTCTTGGGTACTAAAATGACTGGAACCGAACAAGGACTCATGCTTTCTCGAACATAACCTTTATCCATGAGTTCTTCCACTTGCCTTTGAATTTCCTTGGCCTCAATTGGATTGGTCCTATATGTCGCCATATTTGGAAGTGTTGCCCCGGGTATGAAGTCAATTTTGTGCTCAATTCCTCTTAAAGGAGGTAGACCCATAGGTGCATCTTCATATAGAAACATGTCATTAAATTCCTGCAAAAGAGATTTAAAAGCACTAGGCAAACCATCATTAGAGTTAGGTTCAATTACTAAACATATTCCTTTGTACATAAGTACAAAGTTTGGTGCTTCGAATGAAAACATATTCCTCTCTTCCCCCTTTCTCATAACCAAACTCACACTCTTTCTTTTTTCCTCAAAATCACTCTTTTTTCTCTGGTTTTCACTCACCTTTTGCCCCTCACTTTTCTCTTTTTTCTTTTTTTTTTTCTTTTTTTTATTTTTTTTTCCGCTCTTATCCTTTAACTTACTTTCTTCTCTCATCTCTTGATCCTCAAATTCTTTTCGTTTCTTTTCTAATTTCACTTGATCGCATTGCACTTCATATGGAGATAATGGAAGCAAAGTAAACTTCTTCTCATTCAAAGTAAATGTATACTTGTTCAGTAAACCATCATATGTGACTTCTCTATCATATTGCTAAGGTCAGACCAATAACATATCACCCGCATGCATAGGTACTACATCGCAAAGAACCTCATCCTTATATCTTCTCAAAGTAAAAGAAATAAGAACTTGGGAGTTTACCTTCAACTCTCCTTTGTTTGTTAACCATTGAAGTTTATATGGTTTTGGATGTGGACGAGTAGTGAGCTGGAGTTTTTTTACAAGAAAACTACTTAATACATTTGTGCAACTTCCACTATCAATCACCAAGCTACATGGGGTTCCTTCAATCAAGTACCTTGTGTGAAATAAGTTCTCCCTTTGATCTTCAACTTTCTCCTCCTTGATTTGCACATTAAGTACTCTTCTTGCAACTAAGGATATGGACATGACTTTTTTATCGACACAATCTTTGCTCATGTGCCCAAATCCTTTGCACTTCCAACATTGAATGGAACTAGATTTCTCTCTTTCCTCCTTTGAAGCTTCATTCTTTTTAGTATAGGTGCTCCCGGCTTCCACTCTTTTAGGAGCCACAAACTTCCCTTTTGCTTCACCTCTATTCACAAAACCATCATTGTTCCAAACATTAGAATTTGAAAAGGTATTAGTGTAACAACTCGAGTTCAGGAAGGGTACATGAATGAACCGATATCACATCTGAATGAGAGGGATCCTGAGGACATAAAAGTATGGCTGAGAAAGACTTAAAAGAATTGAAAGTTACTACCTATACCAACAAGGTGCACCTTCCTTTTCAGTGGCTCAATCATAAGAACTCCAAAGCTAAGCGTGCTTAGCTTGGAGTAATCCTATGTTGGGTGACCTCCTGGGAATTTTCCTAGGATGCTGTGAGTGAGGACAAAACATTCAAGGCAAGGGAGGAAGGGAGGAAGAAGGGAGGATGACATAGCCAAGTCGCAGGGGACGTAGGGGAATGCTGGGGCTATTAAGGGCCGAATCCGAATTTCGAATCCTGGGCCTGGGGGAGTTACAATTAGCTTTAGAATTATACCTCTTGGAATGTTCCTTTTCTTCTCTTAATTGTTCTTCATGGATTCTTTCTCCTCGTCTAGGGTGCATATTATTTCTTCCTCTTCCTCTCATGTTTCCTCTTCCTCCAATTTGTCTTTCTTGTTCAACTAAGTCAATTACTCCCTCATCTTCTTGTAAGACTCTTTGTTGTTGTGCCCTTCTTTCTTGCCTATCTTCCCTCATCATTTCCATCATGCCTTGAATGGCTTGAAGAATAGCCATATTAGTATCTGTACTTGTGTACTCCTTCACCCTGTGACATTTTAAAGTTAGTAATAAAAGGACCTCACCACACTTCTCACCAATTTCACTCAAGAACACTCGTGTTTATCACTCAAGGGTAGGCTTTTGGTACTAGGTCAAAGATGTAAGGGTTGGCTTATATTTTTGCTGCAATCTCACTAAAAGTTTGATAAAAGAACCAATTCAAAATGATCAACTCTCACAAACTAAGACTAGAGTAACTAAACTTAGGCTAAAAATAAAACAAATCTGGATTTTTTTTCCTTAAATGAATGACAAGAAACTTTCATATGTTTTGGATATTTGATTTCTTTTCTTCTTTTTTTTTTACTACTGTTTTCTTTTCTTTTTTTTTGCTAATGTTTTTTTTTTTTGCTGACTTTTTTTTCTTTAAGATCCAAGCTGATTTGAAGGAGTTTTGAAGACAAGTTGTAGTATGTCTTGTTATAAGATGTAAGTAATTGCTATGGAAAAAAAAAGTGAAATAAAATAAATTGAAACAAAGTAAAGATAACACCTCTAAAGTCGGCCAAGAACGATGAACAAATGCTCTGATACCAAATGATAAGCGCCCGCGATGCTTGTTGGATGCAAAGCTATAGGTCCTTCTAGGATCCTTGCAAACACTCACAAAAAAGGCTACTTAGATCGAACTATGAATCTATGATGGTCACTCTTAGATCCTAAGACAACTTACTCCAGAATTAGTTTGATCAAGACTAATCCAATGAATTGATTTAAATATCAAATCTAAAGCAAGATTTGAAAGAAATAGACAACATCAAAGGGTTGAATAAGCACAAGTTTTTTACATTGATAATCTGAGTTTTGAAGAATATTACAAGCCATTTTATAGGCCAAATGGTCGTGGATGCAAGAAACTTAAAAGTCATTCAAATACAATTAATTGCAAATTGTAGAAAATAACACATAGAAACTAAATTATAAGTCCAAATGCAAAACTAGGAATGTAGAAAGTCTTCCAATTGCCTTAAATATCTCCTCTAGAAGGTGGTAAAGTAGATATGCACGTTTGACAAGGTTTGACATCACATTTCCCCATGCAGTGCACACTTGACAACATTTTCTTCACAAAATCTGCACACTTTTTTTTACTACCATGTCATCTTCCAAAAGGTCCCATTCTTCTACCCTTTCCCGGGAGTCGATGACTTTTCCCATGCCATATTCATGTCATTCTCTTCTTGACTCGTTGAACTAACATTATATAAAACTTTGGTCTCAAAATTATTTGTCAGTTCTTGTGAATTTGCTAGTTTTTGAAGATGTAGTGTGAATGCCTCTTGAATCTTCTTTTGTCTTGCTTCTTGTAATTGGTCCTTTAGGTACATGCAATGGTTCAATGGTTGAAGTCATATCAACCTGACCTTCAGGAACCTCACCCGAATAGATGCAAAAACGACGACCGGCGGAAGCCCACCCAGCACAGACGAAGCGACGGTGAACCCATAGAGATTCTCCGGCGAACCCGTAACGACGACGGAAGCCACGACCCGTAGAGAACCCTAGGCGGCGGACCCTATTTTTTTAAGGTCAAATAGGCGGCGACCCTAGGCGACGGACCCGTAGAGAACCCTAGGTGGCACAAAATATAATTTAGCCAATTGTTACCCCCTATATATGTTTAAATTAAACATAAAATGTAGACTGTGAATAATTTGATAAGTAATTTATATTTTTAAAAGAATAAGATTTTTTTTTTTTTTTGTGAAAAATCCAATCTCAACGAAATGAAATGGAACCAAGGATGTAGATGAGGAAACCATCTCACTCCACTCCAACTCTATCCTTATCTACCATCAAACTATGCTTCTTAGTTTGGTAATTTGTTTCATAACAAGACAAACATATAATTACCTTTTATGGTATGTGGTATGATAAATGGATACATTTAATTTTTTATTTTTGAAATATGAAAAATTATATTTTATTTAAATGTAACATTAGTATTATTAATGTTGAAGTGGTTATTATTATATAATTATTATATTTAACTTTCATATTTTATTGTTTTATGATGAATATAACAAATACATTTAAATTGAAAATTAAATTTAGTTTGTGAATAAATCGACAAATAATTGGTATTTAAAAAAATGAAAATGTTTTTAATGGGAAATCCAAAAAGGTATAATTACTTTTTACGGTATGTGGTGTGATAAATGGATACATTTAATTCTTTAGTTCTCAAGTATGAAAAATTGGACTTTATTTAATGGTAACATTATTATTATTAATGTTGAAGTCATTATTATAATATAATTATTACTTTTAACTTTTATATTTTATTTTTGGTGATCAATATAACAAAAATATTTAAATGAAACATAACATATAGATTGTGATTATTTTGATAAGTAATTGATATTTCAAGAAAAAAAGATTATTTTTGTGGGAAATCCAATCTTAACTAAATGAAATGGAATCGAGGATGGAGATGGGGAAACAATCTCACTCCACTCCATCTCTATCCTAATATACCATCAAATTATATTTCCTAATTTGGCAATTGGTTTTATAACAAGACAAACGTTTAATTACAATTTATGTTATCTGGTGTGATAAATGAATACATTTAATTCTTTTTTAAAAAAATATATGAAAAACTGTATTTTATTTAAAGGTAACATTAGTATTATTAATGTTAAATCATTATTATTTTATAATTATTATATTTAACTATCACATTTTTTATTTATGGTGAATATAACAAATACATTTAAATTGAACATTAAATTTAGTTTGCGAATAAATTGACAAATAATTGATATTAAAAAAAAAAAGGAGAATTTTTTTTCGTGGGAAATCCAATATAGGCGAGATGTAATGGAAGCAAGGATGAGGATGAGGATGAGAAAACCATCTCACACTGTTCCATCTCTATCCTTATATCACCAAATTACGTCTTTGTAGTTTGGTAATTTTTTCATAGCACGACAAATGTATAATTACTTTTAATGGTATGATGATAAATGGATAAGTTTGAGCCTTTATGTTTCAAATTTGAAAAATTGGATTTTATATAAAGGTAACATCAGTATTATTAATGTAGAAGTCATTATTATTATATAATTTTTATATTTAACTTTCATATTTATTGTTTAATGATCAATATAACAAATATATTTAAATTGAACATGAAATTTAGATTGTTGATAATTTGATAAGTAAATTACAATTTAAAAAAAGATATTTTTTAGTGGAAAATTCAATCTCACGAAAAGAAATGGGAGCAAGGATGGGGATGAGAAAGTCATCTCACCTTGCTCCCTCTCTATCCTTGTAATTTGGCAATTTGTTTCATAGTATGACAAACATATAATTATTTTTTATAGTATTTGATGTAATAAATGGATATATTTGATTTTTTTTATTTTTCACATTTTGAAAAAATGGATTTTATTTGAAGATAACATTAGTATTATTAATGTTGAAGTCATTCTTATTATGTAATTACTATATTTAACTTTCATATTCTATTATTTAAAGATCAATATTACAAATAAGTTTAAATTGAATATTAAATTTGGACGATGAATAATTTGATAAGTAATTGATGCTATAAAAAATTAAGATTTTTATTTAGTGAAAAATTCAATCATGGCAAAATAAAATGGGAGCAAGATTTGGGATGATAATGTCATCTCACCCCATTCTATCTGTATCCTTATACCATCTTATTACGTCTTTGAAATTTGACAATTGGTTACATAGAATGACATGCGTATAATTACTTTTGTGGTATGTGGTGTGATAAATGAATACATTTACTTCTTTATTTTTAAAATTTGAAAAATCTAATTTTATTTAAAGGTAACATTAGTATTATTAATGTTGAAGTCATTATTATTGTATAACTATTATATTTACCTTTCATATTTAAATTTTTAATGATCAATATAACAAATATGTTTAAATTGAAAACTAAAATTAAATTATGAGTAATTTGATAATAATTGATGTTTAATAAACTACACTGAGATTTTTTTCGTGAGAAATACAATATCACCAAAATAAAATAGAAGCATGGATGGGATGAGGAAACCATCCCACCCCATTCCATCTCTATCGTTATAGTATCAAATTATGCTTTTTAATTTGGCAATGAGCCAAATATATTGTTTTTTATAGTATGTGGTGTGATAAATGGATACGTTTAATTCTTTAGTTTTCAAATATGAAAAATTGGACTTTCTTTAATGGTAACTTTAGTAGTATTAATGTTGAGGTAATTATTATATATAATTATTACCTTTAACTTTAATACTTTATTTTTAATGATCAATATAACAAATATGTTTAAATTAAACATAAAATATTGATTGTGAATACTTTGATAAGTAATTGATATTTTAAAAAAAAAATATTATTTTTTTGTGGGAAATCCAATCTCAACTAAATGAAATGGAACCAAGGATGGGGATGAAGAAACCATTTCAGGTTGCTCCATCTCTATCCCAAATTATGCTTCTTAATTCGGCAATTTGTTTCATAACAAGACAAACGTATAATTACTTTTTATAGTTTGTGATATGATAAATGGATACATTTAATTCTTTATTTTTGAAATATGAAAAACTAGATTTTATTTAGTAAAATTAGTTTTATTTAACTATCATATTTCATTTTTTATGATGAATATAACAAATACGTTTAAATTGAACATTAACATTAGTTTGTAAATAAATTGAAAAATAATTGATATTTTAAAAAAGGAGATTTTTTTTCGTGTGAAATCCAATATCGACGAAATGTAATTACCCCACTCCATATCTATCCTTATACCATCAAATTACATCTTTGACAATTTTAATAGTTATACAATAATAATGACTTCAACATTACCAAATTAAAAAAGCGTAATTTGATGGTATAAGGATAGAGATGGAGCAGCGTGAGATGGTTTCCTCATCTCCATCCATGATTCCATTTCATTTGGTGAGATTAGATTTCATATGAAAAAATATCTCACTGTTTTTTTTTTTCCAAATATCATTACTTATCAAATTATGCACAATTTAAATTTAGTGTTTAATTTAAACATATTTGTTATATTCATCCTTAAACAATAAAGTATGAAAGGTAAATATAATAGTTATGAAATAATAATAACTTCAAAATTAATAACATTAATGTTACCTTTAAATAAAATTAGATTTTTCAAACTTGAAAAATAAAGAAGTAAATGTATCCATTTATCACACCACATACCATAAAAATTAATTTTTTTAAAATATCAATTATACAGTCATGTGTGTACACCTACCTAGATAAAAAAAAAAAAAAAAAAAAAAAAAAGACTAACAAGAACCCTATAACTTAGCATGCATTAGTTTTCATGTAACTACTGTGTTACATTCTACAGTTGTTTACCGTAGGGATAATAATTTCATATTAACATAATCTCAGTCAACCGTACGCATCATCTTAGTCAAACAGTCCATCAGTACATAACATGAAATTTTACAGTCCATACAGTCCAACTTAAAATAGTTCGAATAGTACAAAATATATAGTCCAAACAGTTCGACTTAAATAGTCCAATCAGCCCAACTTAAACAGACCAATAAATCAAACTCAAGCAGTTTAATCAATCATGCTCAGACAGTCATCAACCTAACATAAACAGTCAAGCCAAACCTAGGGCAGGGGTGGTTGGTTCAAAGGCAAACCAGTAGAAAACACTTACCTCGAGTTACAAGTCCAAGAGTAAATCAAAAAATCAATCACCAACAACAACTTGAATTAACATTCCTAACACAGAAACACAACCTTTAATTTCGACCCCAAAACTTCAATTTTAAAACTTTTAGGCCCAACTCCAAAATGTTCACAATCTATTCCATAATCCCCATAAAACTTACCCAAATTCACGCTTTAGGTGCTAGACAGCTTGCTTAAATTGTTAGTATAAATTCTTTATATGTATATTGAATAGATAAACCCTAGGATCATTCATGTCAAATTGTCAAGAATAACATACCGGATTCCATTACAAAATTGATGATAGCTTATGATGGATGACTATGATCTTTCTCAACCAAAACTCCGAATGCCTTAGTGGGATCTCTCTCTAGATGGGATTCAAGAAAGATTGAGTGCTTATTGTTTTTGCAAAAAAATAGGCTTGAGCTCGGTATTATTCGTTGTGATGCCTCTTGATTTTATAATTTTACTTGTTAAATCTTTTAGAAGGCATTTTGATAGGGGGAGATATAGAAAGCATGTGTTAATATTCTCAGGGAGAGTTGTACTAAATTTATGTTCATGTTTTTAAGGGAAACATTTATGTAGTTCTAAATTTTTCTTAATTATTCTTTTTGATGATTCCAAAGGGGGAGAAGTTTAAGAAAAATATGCTATAAATTTGTTTTGATTGTATTAATTAGGGGAGAATTTATTTTTTTTAGTGAATTTCAAGAATGATCTTTATGGTGATATGTTGAATTTTATTATGTGCTACATATGGTTTACATGTATTTCAAGCTATTTTTCTTGAATGGTTTTTCATCATAAAAAATGGGGAGATTGTTGGCTTTTTGGCCCTTAATCTCAAATTAATTAATTTTAATTAATTAATTAATCAATATTTTGATGATAACAAACTCAATTTTTAATTATTAAAAATCTTAGTATTTTAATATGTCCATAGCGTAGAGCTCGGAATAACGAGTCCAACACCTCTTGAATCACTCAAATCAGAGCTAAAACGAAGACGATATGACCGAAACAAGTCTATAGAGAAAATACCGTGGTGGATGACGTGACATAACCAGACCATTTGCATGTAAACATGTGACAACATATTGGTTGAATGGTGGATCATTAAGAGATTAACATATGATGAACTTTTGATTTTTGGTTTGATTTAAAATAAAAAGTTGAAATTAAAAAGAAATTTAAAAGGAAAATAAATTTAATATTACTTTATGTTTGTGTCTAACCGCTAGTCTTTTACACATGGTATGTTTTTATTTTTTGATTGACTTTAAAGAGAATGAATTTAAAAAGAAAATTAATTAAAAGGAAAATGAATTTAATATTATTTTATGTTTGTGTTTAACGGCTAGTTTTTGACACATTGTATGTTTTTTTATTTTTTTGGATAAATTTTTAAATGAAAATGAATTTCAAAAGAAAATGAATTTAATATTATATTTTGTTTGTATCTAACGATTAGTTTAGTTTAAAATCTCCACCATTGATTTTTCTTTTCCAAAATCCAATGGTCCAAATTAATTGTGGTTTCTAAAAATTTTTCATCACTATATAAACCATCTTCCTCTCCAAATTTTAAACAAACAAATTTTACACTTCATAATCCTCCAAAACTCAAAAGTTTCATTGTTGCTCTCTCTAAGTTCCCAATTTTTTTTCTTTTCATCTTATTCTTGAGAGAGTGTTATTGTATTGTGAGGATAAACTTGTTGAGTGCTTAAACTAGTAAATCCACTCTAGTGAGAATTATATTGTGTTCTTCAAAAATTTCAATATTTGTAATAGTTTGATCCTAAACCATGAAAAGGATCGGGTTTGCTCTTGAACCCATAAAAGAAGCAGTGGTATAACGGTTGGGCTCTAATCCGTAGAAAGAGTCGGAAAGATTTTATTCAAATTCCCAAGAGGCGCTTGGGGAGTGGAGTAGGTAAGTTTGACCGAACCACTATAAAAATTACGGTGTCTTCTTCTCTAACTCTTTCCTTTTTATTTTTGCAATTAATTTAAGCAATTTATTGTATGTTTTAGTTTGTTCTTATTTATTTGCTAAAATTTGATAGAATTAAATTATCACATTTTTATCATCTTATTTGTTGCATAAATTGAATTTTTCTTATTATTTATAAAAAAATGTATTAATTAGTTTAATTGGGTTAATTTAGAAAAAAAATGTTTAATTAAACCCTATTCACCCCCTCTAAGGTTGTCATATCGATCCAACACCTTCATCTCAAAATTTCTTTTGAGAAATCTCTTAGTGTCATGCAATCAACCTACATCATTACTAGCTATGAGTATGTCATCAACATATAACACCAGAAAGATTGATTTACTCTCACTGAACTTGTGATATACATAATCTTCCACAATGTTCATCTCAAAACCAAATGAGGTTATCACTTCATGGAATTTGTGATACCATTGACGAGAGGCTTGCTTGAGACTATAGATGTATTTCTTTAATTTGCACACCATAGACTTTGAATTATCAGATACAAAGTTTTCTTGTTGCACCATATAAATTGTCTCATCAATGTTCCCATTGAGAAACGCAGTTTTTACATCCATCTGGTGTATCTCTAAATCAAAGTGAGCTACTAGTGCCATGATTACCCTAAAAGAGTCTTTCGATAAAACTGAAGAGAAAGTCTCTTTGTAATCAATGCCTTCCTTTTGAGTAAAACCCTTTTGCAACAAGACGAGCCTTATATCTTTCGATATTGCCATGTGAATCCCTTTTGGTTTTGAATATCCATTTACAACCTATGGGTTTCACTCCTGATGGCAGTTCGACAAGTTCCCAAACGTCATTGTCTTTCAAGGATTTTATTTCCTCTTCCATAGCACTTATCCACTTTTGAGAGTTAGAACTTTGTAAAGCTTGTTGGAAGCTGATTGGATCATCTTCCATTACGTCCACATCATCCTGATGTTCTTGAAGAAACACAATATAATCATCTAGAATTGTACTTCTTCTCTCTCTAATAGATCTTTTTAGTGGCACTTCTTGAGGTTATTGAGTTTGAACTTCAGGTTCAGTAATGGGGACTTCAATGTTGTCTTGTTCTATAATTGGTTCAATAATGAAGTCAAGAATTGGAGCCTGAACATCATTTATAATCACATGAGGAAAAGAAACCAACTCCTCTTCAAAGAGAACTTTCCTTATGTTATCTTCCCCCCAAACTCAACATCGTCAATGAATCTAGCATTTCCTGTCTCAAACAATGATCTAGAAGTGGGATCATAAAACTTGAAGCCCCAAGAGTGCTCAGAATACCCAATAAAATAGCAGCTAATAGTTCTTGAGTCCAATTTTCTTTTATTAGGCCTATAAGGCCTAGCCTCAACTGGACAACCCCATATGTGAAGATGCCTAATACTAGGCTTCTTTCCTGTCCACAACTCATAAGGGGTTTTGGTTATTTCTTTACTTGGTACCCTATTAAGGATATATGTTACAATCTTTAGTGCTTCACCCCAAAGGGATTCTAGTAGAGAAGAATGACTAATCATATTTCTTACCATATCCTTAAGTGTTCTATTTCGCCTTTCTACTACACCATTCATGCTGGGTTTGCTCGACATAGTGTATTGCGGGATGATTCCACATTCCTCTAGGTATTTGGCAAAGGGCCCTGGACGTTGTTCACCTAATCCATCGTATCTACCATAATATTTACCACTACGATCAGATTTGATAGCCTTAATTTTCTTTCCAAGTTGAAGTTTAACTTCAGCTTTGAAAGACTTGAAAACATTTAAGGATTGAAATTTCTCATGAATTAAATATAAGTACCCTTATCTTGAATAGTCTATGAACGTAATAAAATATTGTTATCCATTCCAAGAGGCCGTAGGGAATGGACTATAAATGTCTGTATGTATTAGTTCTAAGACGTCTGAGCATCTGTTGGCACCTAATTTTCTTATGTTTGTCTGTTTTCCCTTAATACATTCCACACAAACGTTGAAGTTACTTAAATCAAGGGAATCAAGAATTCCATTAAATCAAGGGAATCAAGAATTCCATCTGACACAAGTTTCTGAATTCTCTGTTTAGAGATGTGACCTAAACGCTTGTGCCATAACATAGCGAAATTCTCATTTAATTTACGCTTTGTACCACATGAATTAGATAACAGGATCTTGTTAAATGAAGCAAAAGAATCAAACATATATAGATTATCAATTAAAGAACCAGTACCAATAAACTTAGAATCTTGAAAAAGACTAACTTTATTATTTCCAAAAGAATAAGAAAAACCAAATTTGTCCAAACTGAAAATAGAAACTAAATTCCATCTAAATGACAGTACAACAAAAGTCTCATTCAGATCCAAATAACAACCAGTTTTTAAAAGTAATCTAAAATTTCCAATAGCTTCAACTGGAACTACTTTGTCATCGCCCACATAGATGAATCTTTCAGCATCACTTTGTGGCCAGCTCCACAGGCAACCCTGCATTGATATACTTATGTTAGTAGTAGCACCAGAATCTACCCACCAAGTATCTGTAGGTACAGAAGCTAAATTAACTTCAGAACAAACCAAAGTAAGAAGACCCTTCTTTACACGCCACTTGGCATACTTGGGACAATCTTTCTTGAAGTGACCTTTCTTTTTTGCAGAAAAAACAAAGATCATTCATGTTAAATTTTGTCAAGAATAACATATTGGATCCATTGCAAAATTGATGATAGCTTATGATGGATGACTATGGTCTTTTTCAACCAAAACTCTGAATGCCTTAATGGGATCACTCTAGATGGAATTCAAGAAAGATTTTTTTTTGGTATATTGGGATCATAACCCTAAGGTCGGTTCCCATTAATTAGATCACATAATAGGGCCCAATCTAATAAAATAACCCAATGTGATAAATTTTTAATCCACATACATAGGCCATATTTTAATTAAACATATTATTATTTAAATATGTCTAACATAAATACCCAAAAATCTTCGACTTAGAAGCTGAAATCCCAAGGTTAATGTTAGATTGAAACAAAAATTTAATGGGCATTGGAGAACACCCAACAATTCATCCAAAAGACATATAGATCTCACCTAAATCCTGGGATCCGACAACCAGAAGATGGCAGAGTCGTGGCTGGGTGGCAACTGGTGATGAGGCGGCGACAACTTACCAGCGGCACCACTCAAACGGAAACAGAAAAGAGAGGCAGCTAGCGATGGCGCGACAACAACCTACCAACGGCGCGACTCATTCGGAAACGAGGCAGCTGGCGATGGCGTGCCAGGCCGAAACACTCAAATCTGAGCAAGAATACGCGCGACGAAGCTAAGGAACTTCGACGACGCGCGACAGCAACACTCGACGAGGCTGATGACCAACACGCGGCTTGAAGAAGCTCGATCGATGGCGTGCGGTTGGCGAGCTCCCAGGTGACGATGCGAGGCTAGGTCACGCGATCTCAGACGGACGAAGATGGCGAGAGGCGCGGCGACTCCAGCTTGAAGGTGAGCAGCGACGGCGAGGGTTTTCTTTCAGGGGAGGGTGCTTCACACGTGTTGAGCAAGAGAGGGAGTTTTAATTTTCCTATTTTTTTTTCCTCCTCTACTTATGTATGTATATAATATTTTTTCCCTTTTAAATTCCAAATTCCACATTCCAAATATATATATATATATATATATTTGTATAAAATAAAATAACAATAAATAGTTTTTTAAACATGTAAAATTTTGTACCATTTTATTTTAGACATTAATTTTCTAAATTATTTAAGTTGGTAATTCTAAAAATACATATCTAGCTAATACAAGATGAAATAATTTTAAAAAAAACTAATATCTATTTAAGCTACCTTTTATTTCAAAATTCTTTAATTCAACATTCTATCATTCTTTTTTTTTTTCTCTCCAAAGATTAATCAATTCAAAAGAATAAAAACAAAAATGAAACAAACGATGTGAGTAATATTTTATCGTCCTACTTATTTATAAATTTTAGTTTATAACTTTTATTTCAATTATATCATATGTATTTTAGTTATATACTATCAAATTATGATTCTTAATTTGGCAATTTTTTCATAGCAAGACAAACGTATAATTACTTTTTATGGTATGTGGTATGATAAATGGAATTCTTTTTTTTTTTTCAAATATAAAAAATTGGATTTTAATTAAAGGTAACATTAGTATTATTAATGTTGAAGTCATTATTATTATATAATTATCATATTTAACTTTCATATCTTATTATTTTATGATGAATATAACAAATACGATTAAAATGAACATTAAATTTAGTTTGGGAATAAATTGACAAATAATTGATATTTCAAAAAATGAGAATTTTCTATCGTGGGAAATCCAATATCGAAAAAATGAAAAGGAAGCAAGGATTAGGATGAAGAACCCATCCCACCCCACTCCATCACTATCCTTATACCATCAAATCACGTCTTCGTAATTTGATAATTTGTTTCATAGCACGACAAACGTATAATTGCTTTTAATAGTATGTGATGTGATCAATGGATACATTTAATTCTTTATTTTTAAAATTTTTAAAATTGGATTTTATTTAAAGGCTTCAATATTATTAACGTTGAAGTTATTACTATTACATAATTATTATATTTAGCTTTCTTATTTTACCGTTTGATGATCAATATAAAAATACGTTTAAATCGAATATTGAATTAAGATTAAGAATAATTCGATAAGTAATTGATATTTAAAAAAGCAATGAGATTTTTTTTTTTCGTGGGAAATCAAATTCATCCAATTGAAATGGAAGCATGGATGGGGATGAGGAAACCATCTCACCCCGCTCCATCTCTATTCATATACCATTCAAATTACGATTTTTAATTTGGCAATTTGTTTCAATTGCACGAAAAATGTATAATTATTTTTTATGGTATGTTGTGTGATAAATAGATACTTTTAATTCTTTATTTTTCAATTTTGAAAAATTGGATTTTATTTAAAGGTAACATTAGTATTATTAATGTGCAAGTCACTATAATTATAAATTTTTTTATATTTAACTTTCATATTTTATTGTTTAATGATCAATATAACAAATATGTTTAAATTGAACATTAAATTTAGATTGTTAATAATTTGATAAGTAAATTACATTAAAAAAAGATTTTTTTTTTAGTGAAAAATTAAATTTCACGAAATGAAATGTAAGTAAGGATGAGGATGAGAAAGCCATCTCACCCAGCTCCATCTCTATCCTTATATCATCAAATTACGTCTTTGTAATTTGACAATTTGTTTACAAATATATAATTACTTTTTATAGTATTTGATGTGATAAATGGATATATTTGGTTTTTTATTTTTCAAATTTTTCAAATTTGTTTTTATTTAAAGATAACATTAGTGTTATTAATGTGGAAGTCATTCTTAGTATGTAATTATTATATTTAACTTTCATATTCTATTGTTTAATGATCAATATAACAAATATGTTTCAATTGACCATTATGTTTAGATTGTGAATAATTCGATAAGTAATTGATGTTTTTTAAAAAAATGAGATTTTTTATAGTAAATAATCCACTCTCGGTAAAATAAAATGGGAGCGAGGATGGGGATGAGAAAGTCATCTCACCCCGCTCCATCTCTATCCTTATACCATAATTATGTCTTTGAAATTTGGCAATTTGTTACATAGAACAACAAGTGTATAATTACTTTTTGTGGTATGCGGTGTGATAAATGGATACATTTACTTTTTTATTGTTAAAATTTGAAATATCTGAATTTACATTTTGAATAATTTTATAAGTAATTGATATTTAAAAAAAAAATGAGATTTTATTTGGTGGGAAATCCAATCTCACCGAAATGAAACGGAAGCATGGATGGAGATGAGGAAACCATCTCACCTTGCTCCATCTGTATCATTATACCATCAAATTACACTTTTTAATTTGGCAGTTTGTTTCATAGCAGGACAAACGTATAATTACATTTTATGGTATGTGGTGTGATAAATTGATACATTTAATTCTTTATTTTTCAAATATGAAAAATTGGACTTATTTAATGGTAATATTAGTATTATTAATGTGTAAGCCATTATTATAATATAATTATTATGTAAATCTTGAATCCTACTTTCTCTACATAAGTATGTTTAGCCATGAGATATTATGTTAAATAAGTAGTAAGTGAAATTCATGGTTTAATACATGGAAGTAAGGAGGAAGGAAGAGAAGAAGAAGGAAGAGAAGAAGAAAACAGGAACAAAGAAGTTAGGTTAAGAAAAGGAAAAAAAAAAAGGATTAATTAATTAAACTTAAATTAAGTCTTCCCGGTCGACAGCACTAAACCCATTAGTGGACAAGGTGGCGGTCGATAATTTCATGCATGAGAAGACAGCCGGTTGAATAAAAGGAATAAGAAGTTCAAAGACTCGGTTTAGGCAATTAACTCGTGTGATCTAGGTGAAATTGGTGCTATTTGAAAGCTGGAAGAGTCTAGTTTTTGGAGATAGGACTTCCAAAGAAAGATCACATAAGAAGAAGGTTTAAAAGTAAAGAAATTGTAGAAGGATCATGTTCTCATATTAATCTGAGCTAGTGGTAAATATTGGAAGCTCCAGGCCCAATCACGAGGACCTTAGGGCTTAAATTTTAAGGTAAGATAGTTAACTCAATTCTAAACATGTTTGTAGAAGAAAGTTTCTTGAAAAAAGTTTGGGATTTCGAGTTATAAATTTTTAAATTTGAAACAGAAATTTGTTGCGTAAGCAGGCAATTGGTTGGGAAGATCAAGCAAGTAGCTCACCTGAGGGAGCGAGAGCGAGACAAGGATTGTGTAAATCTTACTGGTCACTCAAATCTTGCTGATTTTCTGCCTAGTCTCGCTCATGAGGATGAAGAACTCGCTAGTGATGATCTCCTTGGTGATAATCTCGCTAGTGATGATCTCGTTAATAAAGGTCTTGTTAGTAAACAAACTATTTCAAGCATCTTGATGGGAATTCTAAGGAATCTAACAAGGAATTATGTTGTTTCAGGCCAAGAGGAGCTAGGAGAAGCCTACAAACTATTAAAAGCCCAGGCGAGTAGTGAGTGACTATAAATGTTTTATAAATGATTTAATAGTCCATGCTTTATTAACAGTTACTTTTATGCTAGTTATTTTATAAGAAGTTCCAAGCAACGCATTTTCCTAAAGTTTATAAACGCATGCTAGTTACAAAGTTTATGAAATATGCTTTGCTACAATGGTTGAAGCATGGTAGTTCTCAAAAGAAGATTCTATGACATGTTGAAGTTAGAAGTATTTGTATTATATTTTAAAGCATGTGTGCTCTTAATGTTGTTGAGCATGCGTTAGCAAATGATATTCTTATGAAAACTATGTTTTATAGGATCAAGTTTTCAGTATGCTTATTTTATGAAAATGTTTTCCTATAAGGTATTTTCAGCTCAATACTGAAGTACAAAGAGTTGATACCTGAGTTGTACTACTTGGTTTCAGTTATATTATGATTCTAATACTGAAGTACTTAGAGAAGGTATCAGAATAATTCACTCAGTGAAGTAATAAGCAATGGTACCCTGCTTCAATTATGATCCTTGACGTTAGGATCCACTTTGCTCTGTGTGCACGTATGACAGTTAATCAGTTCCGTAGGATTGAACCACGAGGGTTCTTTCCCAGTATTGGCTGAAAGGTGTTGAACAAAAGGATTCTCACCCCAGCCCAAGCTTATGTTTAAAAGATTGAGCAAAATGGTTCTCTCTTAAACAAGGATATCCGAAGTTGAAAGATCGAGTAAAAGAGTTCTCTCTCAACCGGGAATCAGTTCAACTATATTTTCAGATACGATGGTTTTAAAAGTTTTATGTACATGCTTGGCAAGTTTTTAGTTTCAGTATTCAGTTTTCTAGCTTTCAGTCTAAGCATGAGATTTATATTTTTATTTAGTCACTCACTGGGCTAGTAGCTCACCCTGTTTTTAAATGCCCTCCCCTAGGTAGCTGTAAACTCCTTAGAAGCTAATTTTGTTGTTGCTCTGCCACTCAAAGACTCAAGGCTAAAGGAAGGCTAGGTGTTTGTTATGTAAATACTAGTACACATATTTTGTGCGTATAAGGACTAAACTTAGTGTCATGGGCTCACTGGATTTTATAGTGTACATAGTTGTGAATATGAATAGTAGCTATGGAACCCTATTGATATAAGAATGTAAGTTTTGGTTAATATATTCAGTACGTTTAGTATGTTAAGCTTTGAGGTTGTAAATATTGTCGTTATCAAGTCATAAATTCATATCAGGGTTCTAAAGCAAGTTTAAATGTAAGTTAGGCAGTAAGTGCCAACGAGAGGGTCGACAATTGCTATCGTCACATGCCCTTTTAGGTTAAAGGTAAACTGGGAGGGAGTGTGACATATTACATCAATTACTTATAAAATTATTTACAATCTACATTTTATTTTTAATTTAAACATATTTGTTATATTGATCATTAAACAATAAAATATGAAAGTTAAAGATAATAATTATATTATAATAATGATTTCAACATTAATAATACTAATGTTACCATTAAATAAAATCCAATTTTTCATATTTGAATAATAAAAAATTAAATGTATCCATTTATCAAACCACATACCATAAAAAGTAATTATACGTTTGTCCTGCTATGAAACAAATTATCAAATTAAAAAGTGTAATTTGATGGTAGAAAGATAGAGATGGAGCGGGGTGAGATGGTTTCCTCATCGATCCATGATTCTATTTCATTTCGGTGAGATTGGATTTCATATGAAAAAATATCTCATTGTTTTTTTTTTTTTTTTAATATCATTACTTATGAAATTATTCACAATTTAAATTTAGTGTTTACTTTAAACATATTGTTTATATTGATCCTTAAACAATAAAATATGAAAGGTAAATATAATAGTTTATACAATAATAATGACTTCAACATTAATAATACTAATGTTACCTTTGAATAAAATTAGATTTTTCAAACTTGAAAAATAAAGAAGTAAATGTATCCATTTATCACACCACATATCATAAAAAGTAATCATACTTTTTAATTTGATGGTATAAGCATAGAGATGGAGTGGGGTGGGTTGATTTTCTCATCCTCATCCTCATCTTGCCTTCTATTTCATCGATATTTGATTTGCCACAAAAAAAAAATCTTATTTTTTTAAAATATTAATTATTTTTCGATTTATTCATAATCTAAATTTAATGTTCAATTTAAACATATTTATTATATTGATCATAAAATAATAAAATACGAAATTTAAAGATAATAATTATATTATAATAATGGCTTCAACATTAATAATACTGATGTTACCATTAAATAAAGTCAAAATTTTTCAAATTTGAAAAATAAAGAATTAAATGTATCCATTTATCACACCACATATAACACCTTGATATTTGTCCTACTATGAAACAAATTGCCAACTTAAAAAGCGTAATTCGATGCTCTAAGGATAGAGATGGAGCGGGTGAGATGGTTTCCGTAAAACTCGAATTTCAATTCCCCTACTTAAGCAAGTAATTAAGAGAATGAACTAAGTATAAGTTAAATCCTATGTTAAAAAGAAGGAAAATTTCTAAGTGTGTGAATAGACTTTCCTTGAGTAGCTTTGAATTAAGTCTTAGGTATTGAAAATTTGGCTAAGTGTAAAGTCAAAGGAAACCATGCATTGGGTGTTAACACATGAGTTGAGGCTAAACTTGTAGAAGTTTAAAGGGGTTAAGCATTGAAGTCAAAGACAACCATGCGTGAGCTTGTGAGGTTGGACGCATGATTGGCCGAGGCGTTGGCAAGAGGCATTGCCCAAGTTGCTCATGCGTTGAGATTGCACGACCAAGAGTGGAGAGAGCGAGAGAAGCTTGAGCGCAAGGTGCTAGGCAGATGATCGTATAGCTTTGGGCGACACTGAGCAATGCGCTAGACGATAAAGCTACACAAGAGGCGATAAGCACTACATGATCAGCATAGGCACTAGACGATAAGCGTGGAAGCTAAACGATTGCGCAAGATGATAGCACTAAACAATAGCGTTAAATGATAAGCGGGCGCTAGACGATGCATGTAGTGCGTTAGGCGTGGGTGCTAGGCGAGAGAAGCAAGCGTTACACGATAGACAGAACGTTGGGCGATGGGCACTATACAATAAGCATACGCACTATACGATGAGCGGATGCGTTACACGATAAGGCATCAGCGCTGCACGATGGAGCTAAACGATAGGCACAGCAGCTATACGATAGGCTATATGCGAGATTGTTGAGAGCGAGATCGTTGAGAGTGAGATCTCACTAAACGATTAAGCTACACAATCGGGCGTTAGTGCTATGCGATGGACGCACTAGATGATTATAGTGAGAGACAACGAAAGGGCTAAATGTTAAGTGACATCGAGATACTCATTACACGATGGTGTTGTACAATGAAGTGCAAGAGCTACATGATATACTAAATGATAAAGTGGTGCTGAGACCTGCATTACACAAGGCTAATGAGCTCACCCAGATAAATGACTATACCGAGAGAAGGTTGAAGCTTGAGTTATTAGAAGCTGGACGAATAAAGATTCATGCAAAGGAAGTCATATACATGAGGAAGAAAACTCAAGTACGTGTGTGGAAAAAAAGAGTAGGTGAATGGCAAGGAAGTAGGTGGTAGCAAAACATGGTGCAAACACTTCAAGAGTAGGAGGTTTCTTGCATAGGAAGCCTTAAGAAATGAGAAGGATCGGTTCCTTTAGCCTATAATTACCACCACAAGAGGTCTCTTCAGTACCTAACTCGAAATCCTCGTCAAAAAGTGTAAGGAAGAGTGTTAGAAGGTATATTTAGAGGAGACTATGCATTGATCATGAAAGGCATATGTTGGTAGCAAGACCACCGTTGATCATGAAGTTCCAAGAGGAGGAGATGCTATCAGACAGTGAGGTCTAGTAGTAGAACCAACTTGGGACAAGGAGTTCTCCCAGAACACTCGTGCATTTTGAGTGATTTCAAAGCCACCTAAAAGCTCTGAGAATCTAGTTTTCAAGGTAGGGTTGTCGGAGAAGAAGCTCAAAGGAATCGAGCTGAAGAATGAGGAAAAAGTAGAAGGGTCGAGCTGTAGTCTTGATGATTTGAGGATTCTGGCCAAACCACAAGGAGTTTTGAGCTAAGATTTTAAGGATTCAAAAGGGAAGTCTGAGGAAATCAAGAAACTTCTAAAGAGGAATATTTCTACCTTACCAAGGTGAGTGGTGCTTTCCCTTAAGTCTTAAAGCATATCTATTAGAGTAAATTGTATATGATTATGTTATGAATGAGTATTAAGCATGAGAGTGAGATTATGTGACCAGGATGGTCAAAGGGTCAATAGACTTAGTTCTTAAGCCCCGAGTGGAACCTCATAGGATGGTCAAGGGACCGAGAGGTCTAGTTCCTGAGCCTGTAGGAGAGACCTCGTATGAGATGGTCAGAGGACCAAAGGGTCTAGCTTCTGAGCCCATAAGCGGGGAACTATATGCACATAGGAGACATAGGGAACAAGGGGAATGCAAGAGAGTAAACGTTTATGATTAGTAACAGTTAACTATCTACCATGTGGTAGGTAGAGATCAGACTCATTCAAGGCTGAGGTTTGAGTATTAACCTCGTAGATATGATATGCTTGTTATTTATGAGTTGAAATAGACTCTAGAAGTTGCTTACCACTCACTGAGCTTTATGGCTCATTCTTTTCTTTTATGTTTTTCTTCCCAGGTATCGAAAGGTAAGGAGTTCCAAGGTGCTGCTAAGGTCAAGGTCTGCCACAGCCACAGTCACATTTCTGCATTTCAGAGTTGTTGATGTAAATTTTGTAGTTAAGTCTTGGAGTTGTATAAACCTTACACTACTGTAAAAGATGGGCCTAATCAACCATTCATTGTTTATTTCCTTGACTTAAAGTTTATTGAGGGTAAACGAGGTTCAGATGGGCAGCAGGTATTACAAAAGGGTAGTATCTACAGTCCCTCATGCCTCCCCTCGGGCTCAGGAGGCGAGCTCGGGGTGGGGTGTGACATTTTCCTCATCCCCATCCATGCTTTTGTTCCATTTTGGTGAGATTGGATTTCCCACGAAAAAATCTCATTGTTTTTTTAGATATCAATTACTTCTCAAATTACGTACAATCTGAATTTAGTGTTCAATTTTAACATATTTATTATATTGATCATTAAAGAATAAAATATAAAAGGTAAATATAATGGCTATACAATAATAATGACTTCAACATTAATAATATTAATGTTACTTTTAAATAAAATAAGATTTTTCAAATTTGAAAAATAAAGAAGTAAATATATCCATTTATCATACCATATACCGTAAAAAGTAATTATACGCTTGTTGTTGTATGTAAAAAATTGCCAAATTTCAAAGACTTAATTTGATGGTATAAGGATAGAGATGGAACATAATTTACTTATCAATTATTTAGTGAAAAGTTCAATCTCAGTGAAATAAAATGGGAGCAAGGTTTTGGATGAGAACATCAATTACTTATCAAATAATTCACAATCCAAATTTAATGTTCAATTTAAACTTATTTGTTATATTGATCATTAAATAGTAGAATATGAAAGTTAAATATAGTAATTATAATATGTATGACTTCAACATTAATAATCCTAATGTTATCTTTAAATAAAATCAATTTTTTCAAAATGTGAAAAATAAAAAATTTATATCCATTTATCACATCAAATTCCATAAAAAGTGTGAAACCCGGATTTCAATTTCCCTACTTAAGTAGATAATTATGGAAATTATCTAAGGATAAGTTAAATCCTATGTTGAAGAAAAGGAAAATTTCTAAAGTGTTTGAAGAGATTTTCTTGAATAGCTTTTAAGTTGAGCCTTAACTAGTAAAATTTGGCTAAATGTGAAGTAAAAAGGAAACCATGCGTTTAGTGTTAATCAACACATGAGGCATCTAATGAGGCTAAGGTTGTAAAAGTTATTAAGCCTTGAAAGCCAAGTTTGGTCGAAGTGAAGATAAGACAGGTGTTAGGCAAGGCATGCAGCAACCAAGTGTTGGAGGATAGCATGCATACGACAGAGTCAAGTTGAGGTATTGTGTGCGCGGACGATCGTGTAGTTATAGGCGACACTAAGTGATACGATAGACGATCGTGTAGCTACGTGCGGGCGCTAAACGATGTGAAGTGATGTAATAGGCGATAACACTACATGATAGGCGATGGCACTATACGATATGCATAAACACTAGACGATAGCGCTAAACAATGAGCTAGGACGCTAGACGATAAGTGTAAAAGCTAGACAATACGAGGACACTGGGCAATAGATGCAAACACTACATAAGGGCGCTACACGATAGGCGAAGTGCTAGACGATGGGCGTTGCGCGATAGACGCAGACGCTAGACGATGGAACTACACGATAATTGGAGGTGCTAGACGATGAGCGTGATGTGTTAGACGATCGGTGTAAGTGCTACACGATGAGTAACAACGAGCTCATTAACAACGAGAGGTACATGATGGGGGAGAGCAAGATCGTTAAGCGATAGCGAGAGATCACTATACGATGAGCTATGCGATAAACTATGCATTGAACGATGAGCGAAAGCGAGATCATTGGGTGATCAGTGACCACGAGAGATCATTAGACGATGGCCAGACGTTACACAATGAGTGACATCGAGATCGTTGGGTAAAGAGCGACCGCAAGAGATCACTAGGCGATGGAGTTATGCGATGAGGCGTAAGTGTTATACGATGGCCAGACGTTACACAATGAGTGACATCAAGATCGTTGGGTAAAGAGCGACAGCGAGAGTGTATTAAACGATAAGTCATACGGTAAAGATAGAGTTATACGATGTACTACAAGCCAAGGATATCTGAGAGTTTTGGGTTGAAAAGATTAACCGAACATATGGAAATCAAAGGGAATGCCTGAAGACCATGCAATTTGAGATGGGCGAAGGAGAAGGCATGAAAATCGGTTAAGTTAAGTTGGAAGAAGAAGAAGCGAACAATTCAAGCTGGTGGTGGCAAGGTTGGGCATTGGCAGCCTGAAAAGGGAACACCTGGGCATGCTACGAGCTAGAGGTGTCAAGATAAGATGAAGGATGAATGCCTATAAATAGGGCAAGGGCTTCACTTTAGTTAAAAAAAAAAAAAAAAAAACATTTCCATTCTGAGAGATCACCTAAGAGGTGTAGTTAAGAGTAATTAAGAGGAATACGTGCGTTGAAAGGAGGAAGAGCAAACTGATTCGAGCAGTGATCAAAGCAGAGACGCTGGATGGTGCAGACTATATGGACGGACGACTGTGCCAAGTTCAAATGAGGAATTATTCCAAACTACTCGTGCAAATCAGGTGATTCTTGGACCAAAATCTTTTAAATTGAATGTGTTTTGGTATGAGGGCTGTTATGAGGAAATTCTAAGTTTAAGGCTGTCAAACTTAAGGAAAACCGAGAGGTGCTCATCAGTAAGGAGACAGGTGAGCCAAGTAGAGAAAACTTGAGACTCCGAACTCTCTCGAGAGAATCTCAGGGCCAAACTTTAAGGTAAGCTAGGTAAGAAATTTTTTAAACATTTTTATAAAAGGGAATGTCTAGAGATATAATCCAGAATGATGAGTAATCTAAGCTTGAAGTTGAATCTGAAATAGGATACAACAGGAGGCCAAGGGAAACCGAGTGAACTGGGAAGGAAAGAGAAATCCCAATAGATTACTATGAATGTTTTCTTATTTTAGTCTTTTAGCATATTCTGAATTAATATGCTATTGTTATGAATGAATGCTTGTTACCATGAGGTGAACATGGGATTGGGATAGTCAGGGGGTCAAGAACCTAGCTTCTGAGCCCAAGATGGAATATCACAGCATGGTCAAGGGACCGAGAAGTCTAGTTCCTGAGCCTGTGGGAGGAACCTTGCATGGGATGGTCAGAGGACCGACGGGACTAGCTTCTGAGCCCATGAGAGGGAGAATTATATGTATATAAGTTTATGAATGTTTATAGATGTAAAATGTTAACTATCTACCGTGTGTGTAGGTAGGTTTGTGAAGAGCTTCATGCAAGCTGGAGGTCTGCGTAGTAACCTCATGTTATGGTGTTATAAGTTGAAATAGACTTATAGAATCATGATTCCACTCACTGGGTTCAAAAGCTCATGTTTTATTTTCGTGTTTTCCTTGCAGGTAGCAGAAGAGTCAGGTTGTAGGAAGTGGTCGAGGTTTGCCACAAGATAGAATAATTACTATAATAAAGTTTGTAGTCAGGATGGGGCTACTGTTGTAAAACATAGCTTAAAACTTGTAAATTGGTTTCCTAAACAAAGTTGCAATTTCGTTTACTTCATTAAGTTTTCCACTGCGAAATTAATTGTTTTAAAGAATACTAGTAAGAATGGACAATAGATGTCATGAAAGAGTGATATTTGTTGTCTTCAAGCCTCCTTTTAGGTAAGAAATGAAATCTGGGTGGGGGTGTGACAAAAAGTAATTATATGTTTGTCGTACTATGAAATAAATTGCCAAATTCCAAAATGTAATTTGACGTTATAAGGATGGAGGGGGAGCAAGGTGAGATGGCTTTCTCATCCCCATCCTTGCTCCCATTTCATTTTGTGAGATTAAATTTTCAATTAAAAAAATCTTTTTTTAAATATAATTTACTTATCAAATTTTTAACAATCTAAATTTAATTTTCAATTTAAACATATTTCTTATATTGATCATTAACAATAAAATATGAAGGCACAATATAAAAATTATTTAATAATAATGACTTCCACATAAATAGTACTGATGTTACCTTTACATAAGATTTAATTTTCCAAATTTTAAAAAAAAAATCAAATGTATTCATTTATCACATCACATACCATTAAAAGTAATTATACGTTTGTCGTGCTATGAAACAAATTGTCAAATTACGAAGACGTAATTTGATGGTATAAGGATAGAGATGGAGTGAAGTGAGATGGTTTCCTCATCCTCATCCTTGCTTCCATTACATTTTGCCGATGTTGGATTCCCATGAAAAAAAAATTCATTTTTTTAAATACCAATTACCAATTATTTGTCAATTTATTCATAAACTAAATTTAATTTTCAATTTAAACATATTTGTTATATTCATCATAAGACAATAAAATAATAATTATATAATAATAATGACTTCAACATTAATAATACTGTTACCTGTAAATAAAATCTAATTTATGTATCCATTTATCATACCACATACCATAAAAAGTAATTATATGTTTGTCTTGTAATGATACAAATTGCCAAATTAAGAAGCATAGTTTGATGGTATATAAGGATAGAGTTGGAGTGGAGTGAGATGGTTTCCTCATCTCCATCTTTGGTTCCATTTCATTTCGTTGAGATTGGATTTCCCAAAAAAAAAAGATCTTATTTTTTAAAAAATATAAATTACTTGTCAAATTATTCACGGTCTATATTTTATATTTAATTTAAACATATTTGTTATATTGATCATTAAGCAATAAAAAATGAAAGTTAAGGGTAATAATTATATTATAGAAATTAATAATACAAATGTTACCATTAAATGAAGTCCAGTTTTCCTATCTGAAAAATAATGAAGTAAATGTATCAATTTATCACACCACATACCATAAAAAGTAATTATACGTTTGTCCTGCTATGAAATAAATTGTCAAATTAAAAAAGTGTAATTTGATAGTATAAGGATAGAGATGGAACAGGGTGAGATGGTTTCCTCATTCTCATCCTTGCTTCCATTTCATTTTGCCTATATTGAATTTCCCATGAAAAAAAGTCTCATTGTTTTAAATATTAATTATTTGTCAATTTATTCACAAACTAAATTCAATGTTCAATTTAAACGTATTTGTTATATTCATCAGAAAACAATAAAATATGAAAGTTTAATATAATAGTCATATAATAATAATGACTTCAACATTAGTAATACTAATGTTACCTTTAAATAAAATCAAAATTTTCATATTTGAGAAATAAAGAATTAAATGTATACATTTATCATACCACATACCATAAAAAGTAATTATACACTTGTTCTAAGTAAAAAATTGTCAAATTTCACAAACGTAATTTGATGGTATAAGGATAAAGATGGAGTAGGGGTGAGATGGTTTCCTCATCCTCATCCTTGTCTTTCATTTTATTTTGTTGGGATTGAATTTCCTAGAAAAAAAGTCACTTTTTTTAAAAAAAAAATATCAATTATTTATCAAATTATTCACAATCTATTTTTTATGTTTAATTTAAACATATTTGTTATATTGATCATTAAACAATAAAATATGAAAGTTAAAGGTTTTAAAAAAATGAGATTTTTTTTCATGGGAAATCCAATCTCAACAAAATGAAATGAAACCAAAGATGGGATGAGGAAACCATCTCACCCCACTCCATCTCTATCCTTATATACCATCAAATTATTCTTCTTAATTTGGCAATTTGTTATGATAAATGGATACATTTAAGTCTCTTTTTTTTCAAATATGAAAAATTGGATTTTAATTAAATGTAACATTAGTATTATTAATGTTGAAGTCATTATTATTATATACTAATTATATTTAACTTTCATATCTTATTATTTTATGACGAATATAAAAAATACGATTAAATTGAACATTAAATTGAGTTTGTGAATGATTGACAAATAACTTTTTTCGTGTGAAATCCAATATCGACGAAATGAAATGAAAGCAGAGATGAGGATTAGGAAACCATCTCACCCCGCTCCATCTCTATCTTTATACCATCAAATTATATCTTCGTTATTTGACAATTTGTTTTATAGCACAACAAACATATAATTAATTTTAATGATATATGATGTGATGAAGGGATACATTTAATTCTTTATTTTTCAAATTTGAAAAATTGGATTTTATTTAAAGGCAACTTTAATATTATTAATGTTGAAGTTATTTCTATTACATAATTATTTTATTTAACTTTCATATTTTACCATTAATGACTAATATAAAAAAAAAATACGTTTAAATGTAATCTTAAATTAAGGTTATGGATAATTTGATAAGTAATTGATATTAAAAAAACAATGCAATTTTTTTTTTTGTGGGAGATCCAATCTCATCCAAATGAAACGAAAGCATAGATGGGGATGAGAAAACCATCTCACCTAGAGTCTTTTCCATTTTCACCATCTTTCTGGTTGAGATTCACTCCAGCAGCCTGGGTCGTTTTCTCCACTCAATTTCCTATGCGTTTATTGTTTAATGATCATAAATTGAACATTAAATTTAGATTGTTAATAATTTGATAAGTAAATTACATTTAGAAAAAGATAATTTTTTAGTGGAAAATTCAAGCTAACGAAATGAAATGGGAGCAAGGATGGAGATGAGAAAGTCATCTCACCCTGCTCCATCTCTATTCTTATGCCATCAAATTAAAATTGGATTTTATATAGAGGTAACATTAGTATTATTAATGTTGAAGTCATTCTTATTATGTAATTATTACATTTAAATTTCATATTCATTTGTTTAATGATTAATATAACAAATATATTTAAATTGAATATTACGTTTAGATTGTGAATAATTTGATAAGTATTTGATATTTTTAAAAAAATGAGATTTTTTATAGTAAAAAATTTAATCTCAACAAAATAAAATGGGAACAAAGATGAGGATGCAAAAGTCATCTCACCATGCTCCATCTCTATCCTTCTACCATCAAATTACGTCTTTAAAATTTGACAATTTGTTAGATAGAACGACAAACTTATAATTACTTTTTATGGTATGTGGTTTGATAAATGGATACATTTACTTCTTTATTTTTCAAATTTGAAAAATCTAATTTTATTTAAAGGTAACATTAGTATTATTAATGTTGGAGTCATTATTATTGTATAATTATTATATTTACCTTTCATATTTTATTGTTTGATGATCAATATAACAAATATGTTTAAATTAAACACTAAAGTTAAATTGTGAATAATTTGATAAATAATGATATTAAAAAAAAAAGAGAGATATTTTTTCATGTGAAATCCAATCTCACCGAAATGAAATGCAAGCATGGATGGAGATGAGGAAACCATCTCACCCCGGTTCGTTTCTATCTTTATACCATCAAATTACGCATTTTAATTTGGTAATTTGTTTCATACCAGAATAAACGTATAATTACTAATTACTTTTTATGGTATGTGGTGTAATAAATGTATACATTTAATTCTTTATTTTTTAATTATGAAAAATTGGATTTTATTTAGTGCTAACATTAAGTCATTATTATAATATAATTATTATCTTTTAACTTTCATATTGTATTGTTTAATGACCAATATAACAAATATCTTTAAATTAAACATGAAATATAGATTGTGAATAGTTTGATAAGTAATTGATATTTAAAAAAAATGAGATTCTTTTTTCTTGGGAAGTCATATCTCAACGAAATGAAATGAAATCAAGGATAGAATGAGGAAACGTCTCACCCCACTCCATCTCTATCCTTATATACTATCAAATTATTCTTCTTAATTGGTAATTTATTACATAGAACAATAAGCGAATAATTAATTTTTATGGTACGTGATAAATAGATACATTTACTTCTTTATTTTCAAATTTGAAAAATCTAAGTTTTTTTTTCGTGGGAAATCCAATCTCACCGAAATGAAATAGAAGCATGGATGGGGATGACGAAAACCATCTCACCCCGCTCCATCTCTATCCATATATCATTAAATTACGCTTTTTAATTTGGCAATTTGTTTCATAGTAAGACAAACATATAATTACTTTTTATTGTAGTTGGTGTGATAAATGGATACATTTAATTCTTTAGTTTTCAAATATGAATAATTGGACTTTATTTAATGGTAACATTAGTATTATTAATGTTGGAGTCATTATTATAATATAATTATTACCTTTAACTTTCATATTTTATTTTTAATGATGAATATAACAAATATGTTTCAATTAAACATAAAATATTGATTGTGACTAATTTGATAAATAATTGACATTTTAAAAAAACAAGATTTTTTTTTTTGTGTGTGGGAAATCCAATCAATCGAAATGAAATGGAACCAAGGATGGGGATGAGGAAACAATCTCACTACGGCCCATCTCTATCTTTATATACCATCAAATTATACTTCTTAATTTTACAATTTGTTTCATAACAAGACAAACATATAATTACTTTTTATGGTATGTGATATGATAATTGGATACATTTAATTCTTTATTTTTGAAATATGAAAAACTGTATTTTATTTAAATGTAACATTAGTATTATTAATGTTGAAGTCGTTATTATTATATAATTATTATATTTAACTATTATATTTTATTGTTTTATTAAGAATATAACAAATATGTTTAAATTGAACATTAAATTTAGTTTGTGAATAGATTGACAAATAATTGATATTTAAAAAATTCAGAATTTTTTTTGTGAGAAATCCAATATGGCCGAAATGTAATGGAAACAAGGATGAGGATGAGGAAGCCATCTCACCCCACTCCATCTCTATCCTTATAGCATCAAATTACACTTTTTAATTTGGCAATTTATTTCATAGTATGACAAATATATAATTACTTTTTATGGTATATGAGTGTGATAAATTGATACATTTAATTCTTCCGTATTCAAATATAAAATTTTTTACTTTATTTAATGGTAACATTAATATTATTAATGTTGGATTCATTATTATAATATAATTGTTACCATTAACTTTCATATTTTATTTTTAATGATCAATATGACAAATATCTTTAAATTAAACATAAAATATAGATTGTGAATAATTTGATAAGTAATTGATATTTTAAAAAATGATTTTTTTTTTATGGGACATCCACTCTCAATGAAATGAAATGGAACCAAGGATGGAGATGAGGAAACCATTTCACTCCGTTCCATCTCCATCCTTTGACACAATTTTCAAATATTGGATCTTCCGTTATTTAAATCGTGTATCTCCGTCACTTGTAGTGATTTATCATTCAATGAATGACTGAAAAATCTAATGTTTGTTACATATACCATCAAATTATGCTTCTTAATTTGACAATTTGTTTCATAATAAGACAAAAGTATAATTACTTTTTATGGCATGTTGTATGATAAATGGATACATTTAATTCTTTACTTTTGAAACATGACAAATTGGATTTTATTTAAAGGTAACATTAGTAGGAATAATTTGATAAGTAATTGATATTTTTTAAAAAAACAATGATATGTTTTTTTCGTGGGAAATCCAATCTCACCCAAATGAAATTTAAGCATGGATGGCGATGAGGAAACCATCTCACCCTTCTCCATCTCCATCCTTATACCATTAAATTACGATTTTTAATTTGGTAAAATCTTTCATTGCACGACAAAATATGTATTTACGTTTTATGGTATGTTGATAAATGGATACATTTGATTATATGTTTTTTAAAATTTGAAAAATTGTAAATTATTTGATAAGTAAATGATATTTTTTAGTAGAAAATTCAATCTCACGAAATGAGATGAGAGCAAGGATAGGGATGGGAAAGCCATCACACACCGCTCCTTCTCTAAAATTATGTCTTTATAATTTGGCAATCTGTTTCATAGTACGACAAACATATAATTACTTTTTATGGCATTTGATGTGATAAATGGATATAGTTGATTTTTAATTTTTCACATTTTGTAAATTTGGATTTTATTTAAAGATGACATTAGTATTATTAATGTTGAAGTCATTTTTATTATGTGATTACAATATTTAACTTTCAGATTCTCCTATTTAATGATCAATATAATAAACATGTTTAAATTGAACAGTAAATTTAGATTGGGAATAATTTGATATGTAAATTGATGTTTTAAAAAATTGAGATTTTTATTAAATGAAAAATCAACCTCGGCGAAATAAAATTGGAGGAAGGTTTGGGATGAGAAAGTTATCTAATTCTGTTCCATCTCTATCCCTATACCATTAAATTACGTCTTTGAAATTTGACAATTTGTCACCTAGAACGAAAAGCATATAATTACTTTTTATGATATGTAGCATGATAAATGGATACATTTAATTGTTTAATTTTTAAATTAGAAAAATCTAATTTTATTAAAGGTAACATTAGTATTATTAATGTTGAAGTTATTATTATTGTATAACTATTATATTTACCTTTCATATTTTATTCTTTAATGATCAATATAACAAATATGTTTAAATTGAACACTAAATTTAGATGGTGAGTAATGTCATATGTATTGCATATCTAAAAAACAATGAGATTTTTTTCGTGGAAAATTCAATCTCATCGAAATGAAATAGAAGCATGGATGGGGATGAGGAAACCATCTCACCCCGGTCCATATCAATACTTATAGCATCAAATTACACTTTTCAATTTGACAATTTGTTTCATAGTAGGACAAACATATAATTACTTTTTATGGATTTTATTTAAAGTTAACTTTAAAATTATCAATGTTGAAGTTATTACTATTAAATAATTATTATATTTAACTTTTATATTTTACAGTTTAATAACCAATATAAAAAAATACATTTAAACTGAATCTTAAATTAAGATTAAGAATAATTTGATAAGTAATCGATATTTAAAAAAACAAGGAGATTGTTTTTTCATGTGAGATCCAATCTTACCTAAATGAAATCGAAGCATGGATGGGGATGAGGAAACCATCTCACCCCATTCCATCTCTATCCTTATACCATTAAATTACGATTTTTAATTTGATAATTTGTTTCAATGTACGACAAATATATATTTACTTTTTATGGTATGTTGTGTCCTATCTTTCAAATTTGAAAAATTGGATTTTATATAAAGGAAACATCAGTATTCTTAATGTGGAAGTCATTATTATTATGTAATTTTTATATTTAACTTTCATATTTTATTGTTTAATAATCAATATAACAAATATGTTTAAATTGAACTTAATAATTTGATAAGTAAATTACATTAAAAAAAAAGATATTTTTTAGTGGAAAATTCAATCTCATGAAATGAAATGGGAACAAGGATGGGATGAGAAAGCCATCTCATCCCACTCCATCCCTATCCTTGTACCATCAAATTACGTATTTGTAATTTGACAATTTGTTTCATAGTACGACAAACGTATAATTACTTTTAACGGTATTTCATGTGATAAATGGATATATTTGATTTTTTATTTTTCAAATTTAAAAATTTGGATTTTATTAAAAATAACATTGGTATTATTAATGTTGAAGTCATACTTATTATGTAGTTATTATCATACTTATTATGTAGTTATTATATTTAACTATCATATTTTACTGTTTAATGATCAATATAACAAATATGTTGAAATTGAATATTCAATTAAGTTTAAGAATAATTTGATAAGTAATTGATATTTAAAAAACAATAAGATAGTTTTTCGTGGGAAATCCAATCTCTCCTAAATGAAACGGAAGCATGGTTTGTGATGAGAAACCATCTCACCCCGCTCCATCTCTATCCTTATACCATCAAATTATGATTTTTAATTTAGCAATTTGTTTCATTGTAAGAAAAATTTATAATCACTTTTTATGGTATGCTGTGTGAGAAATGGATACATTTTATTCTTTATTTTTCAAATTTGAAAAATTGGATTTTATAAAAAGGTAACTTTAGTATTATTAATGTGGATGTCATGATTATTATATAATTTTTGTATTTTAACTTTCATATTTTATTGTTTAATGATTAATATAGCAAATACGTTTTAACTAAACTTTAAATTTAGATTGTAAATAATTTGATAAGTAATTGATATTCTAAAAATATGAGATTTTTTTCTAGTGAAAAATTCAATCTTAGCGAAATAAAATGGGGCCAAAGATGGGGATGAAAAAGCCATCTCACCTCTCTCGATCTCTACCCTTATACCATCAAATTAAGTCTTTTAAATTCGACAATTTGTTACATAGAACGACAAGTGTATAATTACTTTTTATGGTATGTGATGTGATAAATGGACACATTTACTTCTTTTTTTTTTTTCAAATTTGAAAAATCTAATTTTATTTAAAGGTAACATTAGTGCTTGGTAATTGAGACTTTTTGTTTGGTGTTTTTCTGGCTATTTGAACACCTTTAAAGTTTGTGAGCTGGATTCGTGCTTGTGTTACCTCTCCATTTTTCTCTGTGATGATTAATGGACCTCTTGAAGGATACTTTCTTGGTAGGAAAGGGTTGTGGCAGGGAGATCCCCTGTCTCCGTTTTTTTTTTTTTTTTTTTTTTTTTTTTTTTGTGGCAGGGAGATCCCCTGTCTCCGTTTTTTTTTTTTTTTTTTTTTTTGTGGTAGTTATGGAGTTCTTATCCCATATGTTGAACAATCCTCCTCCCTCCTTTATATTTTATCATAGGTGTGAGAAGGTGAGGCTGACAAACTTGTTGTTTGCGGATGACCTCTGTTAGGATTAGTGTCCTAATTCTCCCGGTGGTCTCATAGTTTGTAAATATTTTGTACACACATTGTTATTAATAAAATAAATGTTATATATGCATTTACTCAAATCCAATAAACTAAGATCCGTGGTTATTTCATGTAACTTAAGCATGTATGTAAAACATACAAGTGGATCATGCCTTAAGTAATGACCTAAATGGTTTGTAGTATAAGGTTAAAGGAGGGATACCTTATACTAGTGACACTACGGATACGACCGCTTTGTAGATGTTACAAGTGTTGTAAAGTGCTACAAATGGTCTGATCCTGACCATTCATGTGGAGACATGCGAGTGGGGGTATTCTATACAAAGAGTTTGTATAAGACCAGATCACGAGATGATTAGTCTCTTTATATAACACTGTTGATAATTGAGACTTACATTTCACTAAAATGACCATAGCTGACAAGACCTTAATCCTGAGTGAGTTGGGAACTCCTGCCTATGAGAGTGGTCCTTTGATTAGTATGGGTAAAAGCGGCCAGATTGCCAACTCAAAAGCCTACCTTTTTGGGGATTCATCTGATTGAGGAGCTAGAAACTGAGCTACACAAGACGGAATTCACTCCTTTCTCGAAGAGGGGTAGCTAGATAAATTGCTCCTTTAAGGGCTAATTACTAGTCTTGAACATAGTGGCCACACCATCTTTTTGAAAGAGAGGACTCAGTCATAGTAGGACTATGACTTATTGTTCATTAGAGGAATCCATGGTACTTAAGAAGTTAGATGTAACTATAGTGGCGAAACGGTAAATTGGCCCATTTGTACTTATTAGCGATTTGTGAAGGGTCATCGCACTGTTGATTGGTTATATGAACACAGAAATATATCTGTAGTGGGAAGAGTGTAGCTGTCAGTCTATAGTGAAGTGACCAATAACCCTTCACAGATGCTCATAAGTACAGCTTGGCCAATTTACCATTTTGCCCTTGTAGTTACATCTAACTCCTTAAGTACCACTGATCCTTCTAATGAACAATACAACATAATCCTACTAAGTGTGGACACCTCTCGAGCCATGAGAAGGTATGTGGCACCACATCATTCAAGCTCCAGAATCAGCCCTTAAGGGAGGAATCTATTTACTTACCCCTGCTTCGGGGAAGGAGTGAATTCCATCTTGTGTAGCTGAGCTCCCAGCTCCCAAATTAGACGAATCCTCAAAATGGAAGGTTTGAGTCGGTAATCTGACCATTCGTACCCATGAAAATTAAAGGATCGTCTTCAAAGGCAGGAGTTCTCAACTCACTCAGGATTAAGGATATGTTACCTATTGTCATCCTAGTGAAGTGAAAACTCTGTCATGAACGACGTTATATAACGAGACTAATACACTTCTATTGGGGTTGATGCCCTAAAGTCTCGTGTCCTGTAGTTTGTAAACAGTTTGTATGAATGTTTGTGTTGTTAATATATGATATTTACTTCACATCTTGTATTTTTGCTCAGTTGCTTGTTTTATTTACTTTACCACAAACCAATAAACATAAAATCCTTGGTTATCTGTATGTGACTCAAGCATGTATGTGGTGACATACAAGTGGATTATGTCTTGAGTGATAACCAAAATGGTCTGTAGTATATGGATATAGGAGGGAAACCTTATCCTGGTAACGCTATGGATGCAGCCCGCTTTGTGGAATGGTCACAAGTGTTATGACTTGTCACAGATGGTTTGATCCTGATCATTCGTGTTGGGGACATGCGAGCGGGGGAGTCCTATACAAAGAGTTTGTATAAGACCTGACCACGAAGTGTTAACGTCTCGTTATATAACATCGTTCATGACAGAGACTTCATTTCACTAGGATGACCATAGGTAACATGACTTCAATCTTGAGTGATTAGGAACTCCTACCATTGAGGGCAGTTCTTTCATTTGTATGGGTGCGAGTGGCCAGGTCGCCGATTCAAACCTACCATTTTGGGGATTCGTTTGATTTGGGAGCTGGGAACTCAGCTACACAAGATGGAATTCATTCCTTCCCTAAAGCAGGGGTAAGTAGATAGATAGCTCCCTTAAGGGCTAATTCCAGGGCTTGAACGATGTGGTGCCACACACCTTCTCTTGGCCTTAGAGGTGTTCATACATAGTTGGACTATGTTGTATTTTTCATTAGAGGAATGAGTGGTACTTAAGAAGTGAGATGTAACTACAGGGGCATAATGGTAATTTGGCCCAGC